>NW_009592965.1:72640-127269 GCF_000690535.1 Cariama cristata | reverse complement strand
ATAGTTGTGTTTATGAATGTGACAGTCAAACACATCAGAGGCACAACTTGCCCACTGATCTGTGACACCGCCTGCCTTACTTCAGTGGGAACCCAACTGACAGCAGCAGAGACTGCACTGATTTCTAGGAGGGCTAGATCAGAGTATTTATGTTTGCAAAGTTCACTGGGACATACCAGTCCAGGAGGTTTGGTCCTGTATTCCTCAAGTTTATTTAACCCTTGAGGGGGAGGGTATTTTGCTAGTCTCAAATGTGCTCTGATGGGTGTTGAAAACAATTTTCCACTTTAAGTTAATGTTTTTATTATGAACAGTGAAGTTTCACCATGATAGAAAGTGGATAAAGAGAGAAAGGCATGAAGAAGACTTGAAATGCAGAGCACAGTAGTTCTAGAAGAGGGTCAGAGATCCTGGACTTCACCATTGTTACTAACATACAGAATGATTTTTAAACTAGGTTTTATATTGGCATAATAACTTTGAGAAATATCACACCCAAATGAGCATAGTTAAATAAAAACAATGAGCTTTCTTAGGCTGTTTGGGGGGGAATGGGCAAGGGTTTTTTTAAGGAAGGTCTCCACATTCTTCTGGCTTCCAGATTGTTGCAGTACATAACATTTTTCTTTCTTTTGAATTGTAGCAAGCAATGATTGTTACACGTGGTGGTTCAGGGAGCCCTGGTGAGGAGCCATTTTACCTTCCCCCTCAGGACCTCCTCATCTCTTATGCTGCATGAGGTTATTGTACAGGAGATTTGGCTGTCTACTGCAGTTGGTTTTGCACTGGAATTCATGTTTGTTTCAGTAATACATCGCTGATTATTATCTCGGTGAGGACAGGGCTGGTAGCTGCATTAGACTGACTTGTAGCATTGCTGTGGCCTTTCTGAAGGTAATTCCTTGGAGCAGCAGTTGCAAACTGTGCTTTCCTCATCTTCAGCAGTGGACTGAAAAATCCCTAATCACAAGACAAGGTGACATTTTCATGTCTCCTGCAATGTAGTTAACTTTCCCCTAGCCTCTGTCTCTGATTGTTGCCCTTTTCACAGCGGCTTGGGGTCTTTCTCTGTGCCCAAGCATTCTTGGAGGGCAACAAATCTCCTTAGTGCTAGATTTCTGTAATAAGAGGCAGTCCTGCGCTTCTTTTCAGATCTGAATCTCATTTACTGAGCTTGGTGGCGTATGTTTCAGTTCTTTAATTAAGTCCTCCCTTTGTCTCTCTATCTGCCAGAGCATGATTCCCGTTTTTCTTACTGCAGCACTTAAGCATAATTTGGTGTCAAACACATGCTCTCTGATTGAGGTCCAACCAGATTTACTTGCAAATGTGTCTGGGTCAATAGCATTTGTTTCAATTAGATTTACAAAGAGCCATTTTGGCACTCTGGTGTTAGTCAAATGGGAGATTGTGGGGAGAGTAGGAGTGGGGAGGGCCTTTGGCCTGCCAGGCACTTAACTAATTTATGATTTAAAAAAAAAGAAAGAAAGAAAAGGAGGTTTTTTAAAAAAAAAAAAAAAAAAAGAAGAAGAAAAGGGGGTGTGGGAATCTGATATCATTGGCCTGTGGCCAAAGAAGGCTGTAGCAGTCCCTGCTAAGGAGTAATCAATAGCCAGGGCTTAGCCTGCTGGGTGCTCTGGGATGTAAAAATTAGTAGAGCCAGACATCTTTGAATGCAGATGGGATTGTGGCCACAGTTGGCTAAATAAGTGAAAAGCATTTGTAGCATGGCTGAGCCAAAGCCACAGAAGGCTGGGAGGAATTAGCTATTATCTAGTATTATTCATTTATCCATACTTTCCCCTAAAAAGGCAGGGGCATAGTTTTCACACATGAGGAACTTCAATTCATGCACTGAGGTAAGATGCTTGATTCACCTGCCTTGTTACCCCTGCAGTCACCATGAGGAATTTGGCTTCCCGTTGATGCTAAAAGGGATTTGTGTGCTCAATGACTTTCATAGCAGATCTGCTGAGGTGCTTAACTTGAACTGGATTGAACACTGCCCTCAGAAAACAGCATTAATTGCATTAATCCAGCCTCTGACACCCTCGATATTTTTGTGTTTTACACACCCCTAATTATCTTTACAGATAAGTAAGACTAAAGAATCAGATTTGTCCCAAAGTGCTTAAATGTCTTTTTCCAACCTTTCAAAGAATCTGCTAAAGAGCCAGGCTTAATGCTATGGTACTGTCCTGGGCCCATGCTTTCTTTGCAAGATTACTTTCCCCAACCTATGTGGTCTTTTGATAGCCTGAGTGCAGGGCTGCTCAGCATCAAGCTTTGTTTTGCATTTTCCCCTGCTTGAGATGCTGAAGGAAAATTTCAGTAGAGTCGATTATTAATAATTTTTTGTTAACTCCTTGGGTGTTTCACATGCCTGATGTCTGAGAACCATCTGGTTTACAAATTAAATTAGCAGCAAAACTTTGCAGTGGCTTTGTGGGGGTCAAAGGACAGATCACGGTGAAGCTGGGCTGGCAAGAGTTCCATCAGTCAGGGCAAGCTGAGTTTCAGCTGGAGACACTCTGTCAGTGCAGCTGACCCATGGGACAGGAGAGCCTTTTATTTCTAAAGCTTCTCCTGCTGTGATCCCTACAGTTGCCCTAACTCTTTTTATTTTAAAATCTGATATCTTTTGACCAGCTATGCTGTTGTTTTTCTTGTGTGCAAGTGCTCTGCATTGAACTTCGGTGCCTCTGAGCGCTGTGAGCTGCACCTTGTACCACTGGGATACCTCAGAGTCATTGGAAACAATGTGGAAGAAGATGCTATTCATCATAAAGATATAAATATTTGGAAAAGAAACAGCATTGAGTAATTTTCTAATCATAATAAATCCTGGCATATTCCTACTGTATCCATCAAACAAAGTTTTTCATTTTGGCATGGAAATACTGACAGCTATTGGAGAAAAAGATTGAAGGGTTCGAAATGCCTGATATGAAAGGTAATTCCATACACTTCTCATTTTTAACATGCTTCTTTAATGTTCTTAAGTTAACTCTGTGCTTTACTGGTGTCTCAATTGTGATCAACCTGACATCTTCCTCAGTGATTTTGAGAAGTGGCTGGGCATACAAATCTCTTACTTCTACAGATGAACAGAGTCAGACATAAACATATGCTATTATTATGTAGCTTTTTTGGAATTTATGGAATAAAAAAAAGGCACATATGAAAACAAACACAGATACCATGGACCTGGTCCCAATTTACCTATTTGGGTGATACTTGTATCATTTTCAAAAGATTACATTTAGTTCCTTTGCAAAGCATAAGGGACAGAGTGGGCCTTCCAGTGTGTTTATCGTGACTGCACCAGTACTGCCAGCTACTTTTCCAAAACAGAATGTGTGTTGTGGATAGTGGCATAAGAGACAAAGTACAGTGCAGATGGATACATTAGGTTTTTGAGTGTCTGTTTGGACAATTTGATCTGGCATCACAGAAAGAATAAATGGGGAGCTCTACACTGTCATTTTTATTGGTGTTGCTTTTCAGAACATACTTCAAAAATATTGCAAGGTGTCAGGTGTCAGCGAACTGGTGAGCTCCCCGCTGCCTCAGATGGAGCTGCTCCGACCTTTGAAACCTGAACCAAGGCAGTTGATTTATGGCAGTAAATTGCATGACCTTGCATCCTGATAGGATCATGCTGCCCTTAAATCTGGTCTAGCCACTGAGGAGAGGGCTGCACAGCTCTTCAAAATCTGTTGTATAGAGAGAATTCGTCTACAAAATAACAGTTTGGAGGGTAAGGAACCAGCCTGCTCTTGTGAGCAGACCAGAAAGCGGCAGCGAGATGGCTCCTGGGTCCTGTACTGTTTCAGTTGGTCTCTTGACCTTGACTCTCTGACACTGAGTGAAGGAGATAACTGGCCTATTCAACCTCAGGGTTCAAAACTGAACAATAGCAGTAGAAAAACAGCTGCTTCTAAGTAGAGGACTCCAGGGTGAGCGTGGGACCGATTTAGTATATTGCTGAGGGGCTCTTAACTCCAGCTGAATTCACAAGTCTTTGGTAGCTTGTGTAAATTCACAGATTGTGGACAAATGCACTCTGTGCTCTGGGGTACTTTGTTTGAAGAGGGCTCCTTAACCTCACCATCTTCTCCAGAGGCTGTGGAAAAAGAGGTCTTTTCTAAGAGGTCCTTTTTATGAGGTCCTTTTTGAAGGTATCTTGTGGCAATTTTGTACTGTAACATGAGGCAGTGTGTTTATTTCCATGCTCTGCCAACCCCTGATGCTGGTGCCACCTGTTTTCCTTCCCACTGCACAGCTGTGTCTTTGTGTACAATTTCTGAAATGGCTTTTTATGACATCTGTGTTTTAGCTCCCTTGGGACCCATCACTTGCAGTCCTAGCTGTACACTCTCTCCCTCTGTCTGCAGAATCAGTGCTATAAATGTAACTTGCTTAAATCGCCACTCACTGAAAGAATAGAAAAGATTCATGAGCAAAAATTCACCTTGGTGGCAATTATATACTCACTACCGTGATCTCATCCAGTAGCACGGAGTGTAGATTTCTTTAATTTACAGTGGAGTCAAAATGACATAAATAATGAGAGCAAGGCATGCACAAACCTGCTAAGAACAGAGCCGTACTCAAACATTTGTTTTGTTCAAGGACTTGAATTTCTTGTAGTAACACATGGGGATGGCTCAGGGGAGGATTCCATGGGGGATGTTCTGTAGTCACCATTACAAAGGCCAGTACCTGCTAATGGAGACAATTTACTTGTTCCCTGTTATGAAGCCCTTTGCCCCAAGAAGACCTATGAGGATAACTGCTCCAGTAGAAGTCATCCACATTCCCTCAAGATATGCACACAAAAGCTGCTTAAAGCAGTGTTGTGTGTTGTTGCGTGTTTTCTAGAGGTGTACAAATACCCTAGACATCTGCCTAGTGCCACTACCCTAGGCACTGCAGCACATACTGTGGTGCCTGTTCCAATCCCCCAGTGCAGGCTACAATTAACAGAAGAGGACTGTGGTATCCTAGCTGGTAATTATTGGAAAAGTCTGACTGCTTGAAGATGACTGGCATGTGTATTTAAGAAATAGAGTTTGCTAAAACTTGTAGGATATATTCTGATTTTTCAAATGCAGAAGACAGAAATGTAATTATAGTAACAAATATAAAATAACTAGCATTGCAGCTATGAGGGCATGTTGTTTCTCCCCAGCTTGTTTGAGGGTAAGGAGCAGCAGGGAGGGAAGGGGAAACATGACATGAAACCAGAGATAGTTTCAAGTAGTGCTGGCTGAATTTCACAGTGACCATGCTGTCCTTCAGATTAGACAAGATCTGATGTCTGCCTTCAGGATAAGGTGGTGCCTAAAATCCCCTCTCACTGCAATCCTGTCAGATGTTTGCCGAGTTTAATGGAGAAGGAATGCAGCAACATTCAGGCTTCCATTTTAACTGCTGGAAGTGAATATTGTTGCACGATAATGTTTGGGCCACTGACTCCCAAAGTGGTAGGGTTGCCCTCTTATTGTCATTATTCAAATCTATTTTATTGTCACATCTTTGAAGAACCAGTATCACAGCTGGACTCCCTGTGTTTCCTCATTATGTACAGGCTGAAAGTGTAAAATAAAACATATTTCTGCCCCAGTCAAGGCCTAAAGGAGAGACTTCTGACAGAGAGCCCTAATAATTAACTGGTTACTTGAACTTGAAAATGCTCAAAATAAAGGTCATGACTGGTTTTTGTTCAGCCAAACTGATAATTTCTAACAAGCTTACAATAATGTTGTTGTTAATACTCAAAAAGTATAGCTGTCTGTTATTTAGCTGGCCATCTCTACACGGCTGTCCTTTCCCTCTTGACACAGTCCCTCAAATACACTTGAAAGTGGCATAAGTTTGCAAGGAAGGGGAGGGAGGCATTCTCCCTGAGCATGGTACCCAGCAGTTCCTCTGTACTCATTCTCGTGAGTGTGACTTGCTTTGATTGCTAGGTACCAGCAGGGTTTTCAGCTAGGCAGATGATGGGAAAATTAGAAATTGTGGGTTATCCTGAATACAGCTGACTCATTTTAGGGGCAGAGGTTTTCCTTAGGGCAGATAGTGTTCAACTCTAGAGAAAGAAAAGAATGTGTGACATGAATCCCAGGTATTGGACCTTTAGAGAAGAATTCAGTTTTTCTGTTTCTGTGTCTTATGAAGCTTGGCTTTCTACTAAGTAGCCTCTGAAATACAGGGAGCATGGCAAACTCGTGCATGTCTTCTGAAGTGTGAGACGTAAAAAAAAATTACATTTTTATGAATATGGTATTAAATTTTGCTCAGGAGAATCCTGTTCCAAAGCACCTAGGTGCTCTCATGCAAGACCTGTGAGTCATTGAGCTATAGTGAACTACCACCAAAGAACCTGTGTGAAATAGTGGCATTACTGATGAATGGAAGACAGTATTTTTCACAATTGCCTCACATTTTTGGCTGAGACTGAAAGACTCAATATAAAGGTTGTGGGAGTAGGCAAACTTCCTCTGATTTGAACAGAACAATATAGTTTAGTAATCTGACACAATGGGATTTTCTTATAAAGATGGAACTTTACTGTAGAGCACCATCATTCATTTTAAAATGTCTCATATTCAAATTTACAGTATAAAATCCATGGAAGAAATGTGAAGTGCGGTATGTTCTATTCCCTGAAGCAATTTAGGGAAGTAAAGTAAGCTTTTATTTTAATAAGCAAAGGCATCCTCTCTCAGATGAGGAAATGGACTGTGTGCATTTTCTTACCATCACAACGGCGCAATGTAGACCATACTGCTAGTTCATTCCAGTACCTGCCTCCTACTTGCACAGGGAGGAGGAAGAGTTGCATGGTCTGGGCAGAGCTGAACGATTATAATACTAGCCTGAGATTTGAGTGACTCAGTTCGTTTTTCCTTTTGGCTATAGACATACTTTTTGAGGTGACAATTTTGTCTTTGCTGTACTTGAGTTTCATCTTTGTAAAATGGAATTGATGTTTCTGTGCTTCAGAGGAGTGTTCTGAGGTGAGTCAGTGTATTATACATTGGGGACAGTCTGAGCACCTGTGGCTTCTGTGGAAGGGTCTGGTGAGAATATAGATCAAACTCGGTTGCTTGTATTCTTCAACCCCTGAATAAAGAAGTATCACCTTGTGCCAGTTTTTATCTGTTTGTGTTCTTATCCTTCACAGAGTTCAACTAGACTGATTTGTAGTTTTTCCTCTTGTACTTGAGATTTTTGTTTGGGCAGGCATCTCTGTTCTGACAATTTCTTTCTGACATTTGGCCAAGGAAAAAAAATGACACAAACGAATTAAAATTTATTTGCTTGCTATAGAGAACCCCAGCAACAGATGAGCTCAAGAGCTGTTATCTTTCAACCCACCAGAGAAGGCTCATTTCTATTCTTCCCCTGATTAAACCAGTATCAGTTCCTGTGACAGAACTGAGAATTTAGAGGCTCAGCAAAAGCAGGAGTCGTGCACATGAACACTGGACTGATCTGGGAGTTTTACATCTCCCACGAGCGAGGGCTGAGCAGCCTGGCTGTATCATGCTACTTCTGGATGTGAACGAGCCAGTCAGTCTCCTTCCCTTAAATGCATGAGCCATCCTGGGCCACTTTCACAGCACACGGCTACACCTCCACTTCAAAAAGTAGAATTTGGGACCAAAAGGAGCAGTGTGAGTTTTTTGTTTGGGGTGTTTTTTGCACTTCTAGTAGTACTAGGTCGTCTGATCATTGTCTCATTCCTTCCTTTTCCTCTTACCTTCAATTTTTCTCCATTTTTAACTGAGGTCAAGTGCGTATGTACAGGTGACACCAGTTATTTCATACTGTTTGTCCCATTCCTCTGTTCTGGCTTAACCCCCTTGTGACATTCTGCCGTTTGGCTGATGACAAATGAGGCCTGGAGTGAGATGGAAATGAACTTAGGAGTGAGTTTATGGGACTGCAGGGGACCATCTGTTAATGTAAATGTTTAAGGTAAAATGCATTAAGGCCTGCACGCTGACGAGACATTTCATTTGCATCCTGCCTCTGGGATTATTTCTGGCTCATACCTAAGGGCAACAGAGTTCCAGGGCAGAGAAGTGTGCTTTTTCTTCATCTTTTTGCTAGTGCAGGTTTTACATTATGGTTGAGATGCCAGTCTCTGAAACATGAAATGTGCTGCTTAGATTCAAAATGTGGGTTTGGTTTTAAAAATTAACAAGGCCTCTCCTTCCTCCAAAGATCTCATAGATTCTGTTACACTTTTTTTTATTTATAGAAAAAGAGAATTTAAGTATCATTGGTTTTAGAAGCAGGAGAGACTCCTCCATTCTTTATTATCAAGAATTTAAAAATGAGAGAGAGTGAGCAAGAAAGAACAGTTTGTAAGGAGAAAGTGCAATGGGTTGATACCACTCATTTCTTGCTTCGTGCATATCTCTCATCTTGAAATCAATAGGGAAAGGTAATCTAGGTTTTTCTAAAGTGTTCTGAGAACCTCGTGAGTAACTTAGGGGAAGACAGTTTAAAAAGGTCTGAAGGTGTGTCACTGCATGCCCATCAAGGGATAGTCTGTAATTTTAATCCTACCAGTCTCCATTTAAGTGTATTTTAGGTATTTTAGGTATTCCCAAACCTTATGGGGGACATAAGTCTTAGTGTTATAAGGAATGTAGTTTAAAGTGTGACTCTTCTGCATTTGAAACTGGCAATCATCATCAATGGTTTGGGTTTTTTTTGTGTGTGACACTTAAGCTGTCCTTAGAACAAAATATTGTTGGTATGGATGGAGTACATGGCATTTCTGTGTTGGCATTTCTTTAGGAACATGAACTCTGACAGCAGGGGGGCCTGAGAATTGGAGTGTGGCACATTCATCTCAACTCTAGTGTCTTTACTAATTTTGAATTTATGGGGTAAAATACAGACAAGGTCATAGTTACTAATAAACTGTCTATTGATTGCATAAATCTCTGATCTAGATCTGATAAGTCTAGATTGTAACCAAAATTTTTCTTATTATCATCACACAGATAAGTTGTTTGTACAGTAAGAAATGTAGTAGTTCTAGCTGGAGGCACATAAACCAGGCACAGCTTAAAGCCATCAAAGACAACGGTGTCTGGTTCATCTAAACATAGCGTAGACTGGACCTTACCCCATTCTTGGATTATCTTGGGTGTGCAACTCTGAATATGGCTAGATAGATTGGATTGACCAGCACTGATGCCAGCAGAGGGGAATTCTTGTCTGACTTCCAGTCATAAGAGTGGAGATCAAAGATTCTCCCATAATTATTTTTCCTACCTGGGCAGTTTAAGTCTCTGTGAATAACAAGAATGACATTGGCAGTGAAGGTTGATGTATAACTTTGTGCTAACGTCTTGTTAGCTTAGCATACTTATTCCATTTTAATTCCTTGCGTGGGCACCCTGCACTGAACATACTTTTGTGTGGGTTAGAAGCGGATTAAGCTTAACTGCCAAAAAGAACTCGAGGTATAGAATAAGGGAATTATGGATGGAATGCTGTTAAGTCACATTCTTATTTTTTCTGAAGTGATTTCCCTGTGTTGGCGAGCACTAAGGAAAAGCTTCTTGTCTTCTCATGGTAAGAGGGGAGAAAATCCAGTTTGGATTGTGCATGCCCTTCTTTCCTCCTCATTTAACTCCGGTTTGCCCTCTGTGCCAAGCTGGAGAATCGCACGTTCACCTTTCATTCTCCAGCTGAAGAAGATTGATGTGCAATTAAGATCTCTAAGGAGATGTATTAAACCCTGCAAAGACTCCAAATTCAACCATGAATCTTCTTGTTATTTTGTATTTCCCCTCCTTTCTATCTTGTGTATTACTATCTTCTCATCTCCAGGACCATGGTGAGCCTGGCTTATACTCCAGTGAAAAGTGGGATCTGAAGGTATCATGAAAACTAGTCCCTGAAACCTGCCTCCAGTCACAAAACTCCTTGAAACTGGCTTGGTGTCGCACCTTTTTGCATCATTTTTGTCTCCTTTCTCATGCTGTGTTAGGTTGAGATTTGATGAGTCACAGTTGCTGTGATGTGGCTGGATTCAATGTTATCATAAAACTTGAAATTATTTCTTTTTAACATTGAAAGAACTTCTGAAGTTTTGGAAATCCTGATCCATGGCAGCTTATTCCAGAAAACTGCTAAAAAAGGTGGAAGGTTTTGTAACTTTTGGCTGATGACAAAATAGCGGAATTGTTAGAAAATCTTGAGGGACCTGTCATTGTGAAACACCCACGTTTATTTTTTGGATCCAGGTATTCAGTGTATGTGGATTCCAAGGTAATTTATCTTGCTTCTCACTGGTCTGCTTTCCTAATATTGTAAAAGAGCTCCTCTCCCAACATGAAGGTATTTCCTTTTTTCACTTGTATATTGTTTCTTCTGGTTTTATATATCTTCAAGGTGTTGTTTTTTGGTTGTTGTTGTTTGAGTATTTTTTTTTTCTTTCTTCTTCCAGGATTCTTCCACTTAGTTTGATTTTAAACCTTCCTTGTGGCTTTTGGTACAGGCAATATTGAGCATACCTGTCTGCATTAGGATTTCAAGCAGATCTTTTCACAGAAGATATTTCTTCACCTGCATAGGAGTTTAGTACTAATCTGAAACATTAAGCCTATTGCTCCATTTCTTGCCATATGCATGATACTCTTGGTTCTTTTGATGGAAGACGTTGTTTCTTGCTATTGATCAGACTCATGGTCCAGGCCACCATACTAATCTAGACAGTGAGCAATGTCTGATTCCTCATCATGCACTTAGCTTTTGTGAACACTTTTTTTCATTGGAGGAAATTGTTATGCCTGAAAGCACAACGTTTTTCAGAATTGTTATGCTTAAACTGTGATGTAGCTATTAAATCTCTGACATCATTATTTCCTTTCTCTGTACATACCAAATTCTGATACTTCTGTATGTGTATCGGGTTTGCAACCATTTGTCCCTGTCTTGTATTATGGATTTGATTCTAATTTAGTTGAATGAAATGGAAATCCTTCTGCTCAAATCTGTGGATTTGGAAATAAGGCAAATTTTCATGTCTTGTTCTTTATTTGCTTGTCACCTGAGGTACAGAAATCCTCCACCATGTGCAGTTTTTCTGAGAGCAGATTAAAACCAGAAATATCAGTAGGTTGCTTGTCCTCTGCTTATAGAGGAGACTCATGATAGTGAAGACTGTTGAATTTTACCTCTACTTTTATATAAATCTGTGAGAAAATTCCCTTAACAGAAGGCAGAAGCCAAGCCTTGATTACTTGCAGTCCACAAGAACTGCCTAGTATGTTTAGCTAGACCAGAGCATTAGTTTCAGTGTTCTGAATAAGTTGGACTACAAGTAATTATTGTCCCTGCAATTTCAACTGGATTGAATATTCTTCGGTTCCTTGCCAGAGTGACTATAAAAAATTGTTGGGTTCTGTTAACTTCCAGTGCTGCTTTTTATCTTGCCTGTTGGTAAAGTAAAATGTCTCTGTACAATTTCTGCACCGATGTCCCCTACAATAGGAAACCTTATAGCCGTAAGATGTTACTTTGTATTCATTCTCTCTGATTAGCATTTTATATACAACCATTTCAAAAGTGAAATACGAGAAGGGGTTAACCCGAGAGAGCAAGAGGAAATTTAAAGAACAGAAAAGTAAAGATAAGCACCTTGTTTGTCTCCCATTTTCCAGTCTGAAAATGGCATCTGTGATTAATTTAGCAGTCTGTGCTCCTTAAAGGAGTTACTCAAGCGGGACTTTGGCTGCTCGGGCTGGAGGGAATGCAACGGTCCGGTGCCTAGCAGTGGTAACACAAGGTCACAAAGGTGTTAAAATGCCAATAAAGAGCATGGAGGTTAGTGCCTTCCCTGAGCAGCTGCAGTGAAGAGGAGCAGAGATCTGGTGGAAGTTACGTACTGGATTGTGGCTTTACTAGTCCTCAAAGAAGCTGACCATCTAGAAAAGGTGTCCTGGCAACCCTTTGATACTCCTGGTTATAAATGGTTATACTGCCAGTTCCTCCAACAGCATCAGCGTTGCTGAACCTATACTGTTTAGGAAATTACTTTACTCCTCTTATAGTGCTATTACAATGTGTTTAGAGATTGCGAAGGCTTATATCGCAAGACATATTAGTGGGGATGTGAGGTTATGCAGCAGGTGTGAAAAGTTATGTAGTAGGGACGTTTCTGTGTGTAATTTAATTTCTAAGTGTCTCCTGAAGGAATGTGAAAGGTTGAGTATCCGAGTATACCAGGAGGTATCTTTGAGTGCTGTCACACAAGCTCTTGAATGGACGTACCAGATTCTGAAGAACAGACACTTAAGGGAAATAGTGAAAATATTTGAAACTGGATTGAGACTGCTGCATAGATTCATCCTGTTGCAGAGAGGTTAATGGACCTGGTTTATGCTTTTCACTAGCTCACACTCCTTTGGAAAGATGTGCTGGCATAAGCTATTGGAAATAAACTGACATTGGTAGAATTGTGCCAATGTATGACATAAGTAAATTGAGCTCATAGGGTAGCTAAGCATAAATCTGAAGACTGAAGACACACTCAGCGGCTATGAACTTCAGAGCACAGTCTCCATCCTGCAGGGTGCAAGGCAATTGCAAGTCCTATTAGATATGATGGAAGTTAACACCTATAGTCTATAACGCAAGATTATACCAAAATTTTAGAGCAAATGTACGTTTTTCTGGGAGTGGTTGGGTAGAAATTTGTTTGGTTGGTTTTCAGTGCTGAAATCCCAGCAGGGCCAAATGCTTGGTTTTCTTTTGTTTGTTTTCCCAAAAATAAGCTCTTTGAAGCCAGTGACAGACAATGAAGAGCAGTGTGTTGCGATAGTGAATGTGGCCATTTTGCTATTTATAAGAGCAGAGCTGCTGTTGTTTAAAGCCAACAAAGTGGATGAGTCCAAGACAAGAACCCAAGGCTAGCAATAGTGTTAACTTGGTCCTGGGTCTTTGTGTTCTCTCTGAGTATTTTACTGTTTCAGGAGGGAGGAAGACAGACAGTATTGTGTTCTTTGTCATACCGTATGTAAAGGAAGCAGTGGCATACTGAGGAGCACAGAGAGTCCTGACTGAGCAGTGATCTTGAACAAGTACCTAACTTTACTAATATGAGCAATATTAATACCCTCATGCAAATATTGTCACTGAAGTTAAACCTCATATATCCAAGAGTTGCAAGCAAAAATAATTCTATTTTAGCATTTATAATATATATAAAAAGCCATCACACTTTTTTGTCTGGTTAAAATACCATTTCTAGCCTGAGATGTTTTATTTGGTGTGATTTCTTTTGCTTCAGAAAAGTAGTATGAATTAAACTATAACTGCCCCAATGGAACAAAGTTAATAGCCATTTAAATTAAACTACGGCCTCCAGTGGATTACCACCTCACTCTCTTTGCTCTAAAATAGAGCCATTTTATCCCCTAGGTTACATAGTCTTTCCTTGTTGGTCATGGGAATTTAAATGTGATGCATTATCCACAGGGGGGCTCCCGTATTGTTCCCTGAAGGCAACAGAAACATATTGGGAGTTTCAAGGGGAAATTTCAGTTTCAAAATGCAAATGCAAGCAGTACAGAGTTCAAAGAAAGTCTTTTTCCTAGTTCACACCAAAATCTGGCTTCATGATAAATTTTATGCAGACCAGCCTTAATGTACTTTCTGGTTTACTTCTGATACTAAAATCAAGGTTGAGAACAATGTTCCTGCATTATATTTGTACTTTTCTGAGTAACTTCTAAAGTGGTTTTGTTTTCTCTGAGATATTAACGTTAAGTCTGTGGAGAACTACAAAAGCAGCTCACATCGGAGTGGATGAAAAGAAGATAAATACAAACACCATGTTGCAAATGAGGTGTTTACAGAATATGATGAATCCTCGGATTCTTCTCCAATTGTTTTATATTTATCTTATCTTTTTTAATGGAGAGTGTTGGGAAAGGAATTGGACTGAAACACCTGGTAACAAATCTGGTAATAATCCATGAAACAAATCCTTTGTGAACCAATGGCAATGTCAGTTTTCTCCTTTTTCCTGCTCTGGTCTTGCACCTTTAGAATGGAAGAGAGGTCATTTTTTCAGCCTTTACAGACCATGGACAGACTGCTGGAGTTCCTGTGACGGGGAGCTATCTATGATGTGTTTGAGGAGAGAGATGTGAACATGTGTCCTATGAGAAGCTGCAACTTGCCAGTTTGTTTTAGTTGAGCAAAATCATATCTGGTGATGGAGTAGTGTAAGAACTTAAGTGAAGATCTCCTGAATCTTCTGTTTTCTTTTCCTGTGTGTAATTTTTTGAGCTAAAGAATTATTACTGATTGTGATTAGTATTGTGGTAATTTCTTCCCTTGATGATGTGCAGCTTGGGTTGATGTCCATCAGTTCTCTCTTACCATGTTTCTAGCTAGTTCCAGATTGCCCACTCCAAGGAAATGTTCCCCTTTCAGGCTAATGTTCACAGCCTAAGCAATTATTCTGCATAATAGCCCACTTGTTCTGTATAAGAACATTACACGAAGAAAGTGTCAAGTGCCCTGGTGAGCTTATCTGATATCTTTTAGCCATTTCTATTGGACAAGAAAATCTGAAGAGATAATTCTTAGAAGATAACTCAGGAGAAAAGTCTTGCAAACTCAGTTGGGAGAACAGGATTAGATTCCAGCTGTTTGTTTGAGAAATAACTAGCTATTATCTGATAATGTTAAATGGCACTATGAAGAGATGCCAAGCTACCTGAGAATAATTGGAAATTGCCAGTCGCTATCTCCAGCGTAGATGGTTTTGTTATATTTCCCTCAGTGTTGGATTGACTTTTCTTGTGCTGCTACGTGAAGAACTTGGGAGAATATTTAGAAGGGGCAACTACAAAGCTGTGTTTGTGGCTACTGTGATGAGGGCTGAAAGACAGCATGAGATAATAGTCAAAGTATGGGTGTTTAGTGGTCAGAATTCCTGGACTGAATTCCTAGTTCTGACCTCATATTCCTCTAGGAAGGTTAGCCTGCCGCAGGTATGAAAGTAAAGGCTAATGCGTGTATACTTCATAGGGTGTTTACAAGGTTTGTTTAGCATTATCAAAATTTTTGAGATCTGTGGACTGGAAATGGCATGTGGATAGGTAGTATTATGGTTTAGCATCAAACTCTGAGCTTTGGCATTGTGCTTCAGGTACATTGTAGATGTTAAAATAAAATGTAGCCCTCTGAAGAGCGATCTTCTATATAACATTCCTTTCATACTGCTTCTCAGCTAGTTTATGAGGGTGGGGATCATTTCTCTCTGTGTTGTAGACATTTTAGGGTCATCTAAGCAAGTTCTGACCATATTTAACAAAATGACAACAATTATAGACAAGAGAGGACTGTATACAGATATTCTATATGATTAGTTTCAAACTAGATTTCAAGATCTTAAAATTAATATTGAAGTTTAAAGATAGTTCTGAATAAACAATACATTTGCCCTATTCCTCTTCTTTCTTGTCCTACACAAATTGAGAATTTTTCGTTATACCGTGCTCTTCAGGAACTTCTTTAGCAAATGTTTTGTAATGAATCTGTTCTCTTTCTTGTCTTTTCTCCGTTTCACTGAGCCCATCCAAATTTGCATTATCTATGTAATACGCCATTTGAAATGTGCATCTTTTCAACACTAGAATATTCTTTTAATAAATACCATTTACTGGAACATCTGCAAATGCAAAAAGGCTGCAAAAATAACCAAATCACATGGGATGCCTATGAAAACTACAGGAATTGGGTGGTACAGCAGTAAAAATGTAATTCTTTTCTACAGCTCTTACTAGTGCTGTTTTTGAGCAGCTCTACTGATGATGAGTGATGACTTTAAAATTTCTTTTCATCCTGTTGGTAGGGAAGAGGTAAAGCAGGGTTAAAGTTTCAGTCTATAGTATTATATTTTAATGTGAATTAAGCACCTTTTCTTATGCCTACATTGGCTTTTCTTCTGGAAAATCTTTTATGCAAACATGCAAGTAGTTCCTGCCAACACGTGTAGTAAGAGCTTGAATGCAAGCTGAAGTACTTAAGTGTCCAGAGATGTGTTTATATACTAATGCCACTTGTGTCTTTCTCTTATGCCAGTGGAAGTCTGTATGCTGAGTGTATTAGTGACAGATTTCTACATGAAGTCTATCGTGTAGGTGGGGGCCCAGCATATTCCACAGACTGTCTCTTCTTGAAGTGATGCAAAGTTTCAGAATTTGAGAAGATAAGGCACTGCATCATGTTCTTCTCTATTTCTGTTTCTCTTCAGACTTGGGCCTTTGTGCATACCATTCATCCTTTTGAGCATTTCTGTGCAACCACAAGCTGTATTTCTTTGTTCATGAGTAAACACTGAGATCCTGCGATGTGAATTTAAGGGCTGAGTTTTGCTGGAGATGTGGAATAAGTGTCTATACTGTGGCTGTGAAACTGGAAGGAACAGTAGTATAATCTTCCTGTCGAGGACGTGGTCTTTACAGTTCCAAGTGGCATCATTTTTAAGGTCATTTGAAGATGTGCAACGCAGTTCATGTCAAAGCAGTACAGCCCACCCTTAGTTCCCTGCTGCAGTTACTCTAAATGGAAAAAGACCTAATCTCATCATAAGGGCACATCTATAAAGTGTCCTCATATTTTTTACTGACGCCTATTTCACAGAATTTAGGAGGAATTAAGAAAAGTGCTTTCCCAGAGACAAATCATAATTTATCATGTCACTGTACTCCTAGAGGACCAGCTAAACTCCTGAGTGTGCGGAGTTGTGAATTGTTTGTGTGCAGTGGCCTCTCACAGATGAGTGACACTTACATTCGTCTTGGCTACTTTATTTATCATGTTGCTGTTTGTCTTTGCCCTGTGTGAATCTTCTTCTCTTTCCAGTTGCTCTCAGATATGTTGACTTCCATTATTTATCCGTGTACCTGTTGCTCTGGTGAGTCTGCAGCTTTCTGATCTGCAGCTAACATGGGCTTATGCTTCAGTTGAAGTGTACTGGATTGTGAAAGAGAGAGGCTACAGGAGGGCAATTTGGGCTTCCTGCAGGCCCTGTGGAGACTGACTGTCGGGGCTTCCAAAGGACTTGTTAGTACGTGTATGTGTTGGCACAGCAGCCACCTGCCCTCTTCAGTGGGGTTCTGTGGAGGAAAGGCTATGCAATGCCAAAGGGTACTCCTCCTTACTCTCTTGGCATCACTACAGCAGGGCAATGCCCAGCTGTGCTTTCTGCTTGTCTGAGGAATCTGGAGGTGCTTATAAAACTGAAGGTAACTTTTGAGTCCAGTTGGATGTGATAGTGTTTTGGTAGTGTATCGGCATAGGTCTTCAAGAGTTTATCTATCACAATCCTAATGTACTTTCACCGTATTGCAACAAGAATTTTCAAAGGTGACCAAATTTCCTTACATGTAAGAGATTTGAGGGGATTAAATGACAAGTCCTTAGATTACTGAATTTCCCTTGATTTTTGTATTAAGCTTGGGTACCTACTTTTATGGCACCTACAGGATTTAGCTGTACTGTTTTATGCTGTGATCATCTCATGAATGATAGCGGATTCAGTATAATCTCCTCTTGGCTGGAAAAATAGTTTAGATTGGATATTAGGAAGAATTTCTTCACCAAAAGGGTTGTCAAGCATTGCAACACACTGCTGAAGGAGGTGATGGAGTCACCATTCCTGGAGGCATTTAGGAGGTGTGTAGACGTGGTGCTTAGGGACATGGTTTAGTAGTGATTTGGCCATGCTAGGTTTATGGTTGGACTCAATGATCTTAAAGGTCCTTTCCAACCTAAACAATTCTCTAATTCTATGAACACCTTAAGGTGAATGAGATGTTTGTACTGAGTGTCTCTGATTAGAAAGACCCTCTTTCTGCAGGCTCTGCCCCCAGTTGCATATCCCATACAGCTTGCATTGCTCCCCAGACTTGACTGCTACTGTTGTGTGTAAGCTTGATTTCTCTGCAGTGCAGAATTATAGCAGAGAGTATCTCAGTACCTTTCTGTTGTACAGACACCCGCCTTTTTCGTCTCCTCTTTATCGTTGGCTCTGCAGTTTTTACCTCCTCCTGTGCATGCAGAGACCTGACAATCCCAAAAGGCCAAAGAGGTGTATAGGGACTGGAGACAAGTGAAAAACCTTTTGCTGAAGAGCAAGGCATTGGTGGAACGACAGAAATCCAGAGATCTTCACTGATGTTCACTTTCCATGGTTGTCTGATAGCCTCTTAGAGGATGTATGTTTACACTGCTCGTAATAAAACACCTTAATTAATGTGATTTCCTGTAACTTCCGTTCTTTAAGTAGTTCCTTAAGGCACTGAGGATTTTTTTAAAGAAGTCATAAATATATATATGCATGAATAAAGAGATACTTGAGTGCTGCACAGCATTCATTCCAGCCATAAAGTTTGTGGGTGTGTCCCATAAACACAGGGTTTGATGTTTTCTAGAAGTGCTTATAACTTCACAACCTCAGTCTATGCAGCCAGGGATTTCATGCATTGAAATGGGCAGAAAAAAATGAGCAGAGCACAGTGTGAGAAATGGACAGGGGAAATTATGAAATGATGATGTAATTTGGTGATATCTGATGGAAAACTATGTCTGATTGTATTTGAGGAATGGGAATTTCTTGCTGTCAACTGATGATACTGTCAGAAATCGTACAGGCATCCCCGTTCTCCTAAGGATTTAGTAAGGGTATTTTAGAGCATTTATCACCAATCCCCAAGCAGGGATTTGGCTTCAGTATGAGAAGGTACTTGCATCTCTAGGCACTGTGTGCATACCAGAGCCTCAAAATTCATTAGCCAGTTGGATTTCTGAGGCCTTTGCCTCATGTCTACTGTCTTATGGGATAAAGACTGCCCAGACTTGCTTAGTTAAGGGCATGAGCTATTTTATATATTCAGGGAAATACTTGAGGTGAGAATTTAATATCTAAGGTTTGCCTGTTGATTACAGTGTAGAGATATGTGTTAGCAATGTCTTTGAATGGAGGCTTTATTTTGACTCCCTAGAAAGAGAGAACCAAGCTCCTGTGTGTATATTGAACTTCCCAAACACGCTAAAAATGTAGTTATTCATGGAGATACGGTTTGGGCCTTTTTCTGTGAGATGATTTGGATGCTCTATGTTGATGCTATGATATACTTACCTTACCTGAGCTTGCTGTGTAGTTGTTATGCCTTGACAGCATGGGGGAGTGACCCTCACCCACACTTAGCAAGATGTCTCCTCCAGGAGCCTTGTGGGTGGAATATGACTGTGAAGGGCAGTCTCCCAGGTTAGACTTCCTTGCTGTTGTGCATGCTTTTTGCTCTTTCCTTCTGAAGTACTAAACTAAAGTCTGATGAGGGCTAAATGCTTGAAAAAAAGAAGAATAAGTCTGTAAGGAACTTAGTGGATAGCATGAAGATATCCTGCATGAGAACCCCAAATCTCTTGTGTTTGTGTTAGACATTGGAGGGGTGTGGGAGAGTGTATTTATTTTAGTTCTTTTCTTTCTTTTCCAGGGAGATAATTGTGCCTGATGATGGAGTTTGCTTACTCTGTTTTTTGATCCTGTAGTGCAGCTGCTGCTCTATTTTCTACATGGCTGGGCTTTACTGCAGACCTGTCGAGCCATAGCTTACTTTGATTGATTTTTATTTTATTTTTTTTATTATTATTTTTAAGAAGAGAGATTGCCATAAGCCAGCGTTAATGGCAATGCAGCCCAAATATATAATTATCAGGGCAGGGAGACCCCTTGGGGAGCCCAGGCTGCCTGCATTTGGCATAGCTGGATTGGCTTAACTTTGCTTCTTGAATGTTTCTCACAGGAGACCCAAGCCTTTCCCTTTTGTGATGAGTTTGTATGATCTCTGTTGTTTGTTTACTTATTGGGGTTTTTGGCTTTTGTTTTTATTTTGTTTGTTTTGTTTGGGGGGTTTCTTGAACTGGAGGGAAATGAGCAAGCCAAAGAACTCATATAAAGAAAACAGTTTTGTTAACTTCAATGTGCTTGTGACAAGATGAGGGGACTTCATCTCTGAGTTCAGAAAGTGTCACTGGTGAGTATTGTCTAGGAGTATTTATGGTTGTTGCATAAGTTTTATGAACCATATCACGATCCTCAGCTCAACCCTAAGGTCTAATCTTGGGTGAACAGCCCAAAACTCAACAGAAATGCTGTATCTCCATTCTTCTTACCTCTCTTTTTGTGACAGGGCACTATAGGTCTGTGCAGTGTACAATGTGCACATAAAGGGTTGGGAGGAAGGACGACAGGGATTATAAGTGTGTGCTTGTTGAAATAAGGAACATGTACTTGGATAATGGTAATAAAATAGCTGTGCCAGGTTAACACCCTGAGTTGGATGTTCTTTTACTATGGAGCGAGTGTGTCACCTTAAAGTTTAACTGGTGAAGGATTTGGATGCTGTATCACACTATATCATGTTAGGTGAGTTGCTTTAATTAACTGTTTGCACACTCTTTATTGCAAAGGCAGGGTAACACTTAGCTTAAATCTCTTTTATGGCATCCTGTTCAATTGCAGCAATGCAATAGTACACCTAAGAATAGTCTGCTGTAACCATGTCACATAGATCGTTGTTGTTGTATACCGTTGTCAAATAAAAACATAAAGTTGGAAAGGCTGAGAGCGTTTATCGATTTCTCAGTTGAGGCATAAAAAAAGTAGACAACCTTTCTAGGTTTGGTGGCTTAGATCTGGGGAGGAAGAGGGAGGAAAAAAGGGCTATCTTTGACACAGATGACACAGGGACAGTGGTTATGTTTCTGACATAACCCGAAAGGCCTGAATGTTGATAATGCTGTATCTGTCTGCTGGCATGAAAAGAGAGGTGTAAATGCAGGGAGGGCTGGGTGGTGCTTGAAATATTTGCTGGCATATTTTGATGGAGTGTGTCTCATAGATATGTATCTTTTTAAATGTTTCCCAGGCAGATGGATGAGGCTGCAGACAACCTATAAGCAGTGCCTCTGAGGGATGTTAGGACTGTGTCTGCTTGTTTCAAGGGGATATAGCTCCAAAGCCTAACAGTATTAACTTAAAATATAGGCATAATTCACTCTTTCACAGCTGATTATTTTGGTGGGAACATGTGGTGAGTTTGAAATAGAAGTATGTGAGACTTTTTTTATGTGAGAATTAGTGTTGAATGTCATCAATTTCCTTTGCAGATTTAATCCTCTGTTGGTGGTGGTGCTTTAAAAAGACCTTTTAGAGTAGATGCAAAGATTTCTCTGAAGCAGGCTTTTGGGGCTTCTCCTGGCTCTGTGGCTTACATTATCTGAATCAAATAATCATTAACACTTACTACTTTTTGCTGTTGCAGCACTTTGCTAATGTCGAGTCCTAAATGAAATGTCCTAAGTATGATTATTAATGAGGAATAACTACTGTGGTCCAGATATTTTATTTGGTAGATTTGTAATAGCAGCAATCCTTAATATTAACATTCCTTCTGTGTTTATGATAGCTATTCAGTCCTAAAGAGTGAAGAGTAATGAGGAGTCTTTAGGTAAATGGTGGCATCATGGAGGGTTCTGGTTGCTGTGGTCTGGTTTTTAGAACATAGTATTTGAATGTGTGGAAGAGGTTGTCTTATGTATAAAGGTAGATCTGATTTAATCTGTCATCTTATGTAGGATGATTTCGGAGTAGTAACCATGAGTCATTGTCAGCAGTGTTCTCTTATTGCAGTAATAGATGTTAAATTATTTACTGCTGCTACCTTCCTATTAAAAACTGTGCTCCTTTTCATTATAGCAACTAGCCTAAATTTGGGGGATAGTAGTTTATTCCAGTTATGGAGAGGAAATTAATTGGATGGGGTCAGTTATCATTAATGGATATTTGTTATTTTAAAGGAATATATAAATTCCTCCATTCCCCCAAAAAAAAAAAAAAAGAAATGTAAAGGTCCTTCTCCGTACTTAGAGCACCAGTTCTCTCTCTATGGTATCCTTCCCCAAATGCTCTGTCCCACAGCCACACCACACGTCAGCTCAGCCTGAGCCGAACTTCAGTTGCTGTCTCCACGTGGAGAGTGTGTTCCACTCTCGTGTGCCCTCCAAAGGAGTTGCCCAGCAATGGTGTGGTTGGGGGGGGGGGGAATATTTCCTTTTTGTTTGTTTGTTTGTTTTAAAATTTTATTTACTTAAAATCTGAAACAGCATTATATTATCCTTTTGTCTGAAGTGGAAACTTGTTTTCAAGTACCTGGGTGGCAATTAAATCTACCAGTTCCACTGAGATTTAACCTCTGATTATTATTATTTTAGACAGACCTTTGTTAATCTGACTTCAACAGTAAACCTTTGGTCTTTGATCTCCTCTGCCATCAGTTGCACCAGTTTAATTAAAGATATTGTTTCCAATGAGCTGCATTAAACCAGTGCATTCACTTTGATTTAAACCTAGTTTTCATCGATTTAGCTGAAAGCAATTAAAAGCAGTTTAAATACAAACAAGTTGTCAGTTATTAAATTAAAATAAGCCAGCCTTTAGTAGAAATAAGGACTTTTACATATTAGTTACTCATAGTTTAATTTTAGACAGACTTGGTCATAGGCATAGCTGTAATGTTTTCAAGGAGAAGTAAAGATAAGATAGACAAGAAACCGGATAGAGGGGATGGGTCAGAGAGAGAAATGGCATAAACTCAAAGGAAAGAAGATCAGCCTCTTTTTTTTTTTTTTTGTGTGACTTTATGTAAACACATTTACACATGGGTTCTTTATAGCTTCCTGTTCAAGCTGTTAACTATTTCTCATCACTTTTGTTTTAGAAATATTGGGAAAAAGGAAGTTATTGAGTCTTCTGGGGTGACAATAGCAAGATGCTAATTGAAGCTTTGAGTTCTTCTTTGTTTCTTGATAGAAGTCCCAGTGTCCTCAAAAAGGCTAGGAGTTGATGGTTTTGTTAGAAGAGGAAGGGAACCAGGCAGGGGAAGTTAAAGTATTGCTTTTTTTATTTCAGGAAGCATAAATCTCCGTACTCCAAAAGGACGGGCTCTGTGTGTGCATGAGAGAGAGAGAGAGAGAGAGAGAGTGCAAACACTAATGCATCATGGAGGACAGGTCATTCCGCTGAATGCAGTTCAGCTCCTGAGTGTTGGGAGATTAGAGGCAGCAATAATTTCTGGCTGCTGTACTTTATGTTAATGTGGCAGCCCATGGTTGTATATTTCTGCTGAGATGGCCATTTTTGTGAGGCTTAATTCTGACCGCAGTGGAAACTGCAAAGGTTTCAGGTATTGGTGTTTGCCTTTTGCTGATTTAGCCAGGCAGTGCAACAAACAATTTTATTGTTGCACAACGAACAATTTTATTGTTGTTATTTAATGTTGGAATTTAACATCTGTTTCTTCTGGTTTCTGTGGGCTAAAATAGTAAAATGAACGGGAAGGAAGCAGTAGGTTCTGCCTCTCACCTTTGGGTAAATTAGCCCAACATTAATGGAGGATCTGGCACTCCCTCCAGTTCCAACAGATGGATAGAAACATTCCTCCAGGAGCCTGCCAGTAATCCCTCAACCCTAGAGGTCTTGCAACACCATTGATTTCCCACTCCAGACTCCAGCTGTCCCATCATCCTGTGTACTGCTGCAGTCTGTCCCATCAGCAGGGAGAAAAGAATTACTGGCCAAGGTCAAAGAACGCACTGTGGAAAGACTGAAATAAGTGTCTAATAATGGAAAAGTAGAGAAAGTTCAGGGGAACAAATGAAAAATGTTTTAGGAGTTTAAGGGATTGTTTTTAGAGGTAGTACTGAAAGAGTTTGATATTGCTTGATTAAGTGATAGCTGGGAGAGAGAAGGGGAAATATAACTCTACTGATGTTTGAGGATCATAAATACGATGGAAAGAGACAAGATATTTAGATGACTACAAGTAGCAAACAGAAAAATTTAAAGGTAAATAAAATGGAAAACTTCCTGTCTTGGAGATATGTCCTTGCACTGTCAAGCTTTGGAATCATTTCCCAAGGGAATAGAAGAGAAACTCCATGGCTTGACAGGTTTTGAATTATACTTGGAAAAATGTTACTCCATGCAGCATGTAGAATAATCTTTCTCTGGCAGCAAGAGAGCACATGAAAGGAGGAAATGATGATCTTGCAGAAGAAATTACTGTCTAGTGATTTATGTACAGAAGTGGGCATCAGGACACCTGATTCTTTTCTGTATTTTATCACTGATTTACTTTATAATACTGGGCAAGTCATTTAATCCTTCTGTGCCTCTGTATTCCCATCTGTAAAAAGAACATTTCATCATCTCAAGGATTTACTCTCTGAACAATGTTTTCTTAGCTAGACAGTACTCTGGAGTGTTGTGATTATTTTAAAAAATGCCCATAGTCTGGAGGAAACTGGAAACTCCCCATCCCATGTGAGTTACTGCCTTACCTCAAGACCCAAATGGTTGGTTAAAGCATCCAGGCTTTCATCTCCTTCGCCCTGCCAGATTAAAGTCTGTATGGCATAGCTGATGGAAACCTCCTTCTAGTCTGTGCACAATTTTGCTGCACTTCTTTTGTCTTTTGTGGTTCCACTGTAAATTAATACTAGCTTGGGAGACTAAAAAGAGAGGAAAAATCATTAGGCAGTGTTCATTTACACCCAGCAAGGCCTCAACCTTTGCAGCGTGTGGCTCAAACCCAGAATGGAGCATGACATCGAGGCACCGTTCTACTGCCTGCTCATTACAGCAGATTGGTGTCATTTCTGTTTTCCTCTAATAAGCTTCTTTTTACAAATTACTAGCTTGGTCTCCTACCAGAAGCCATGAGCAATCATAGCAATTTTATCACTACTTTCCCCCTTGAGGATCTTCCCTCATCCTTTGGTACCGCATTTGTGCAGCACTGTACGCCCAGCCTGAGCTCTCTGCCATGGAAGGAGAGAGGATGCTTCTTTCCACCTTGATTAAAAGCTCCTAATGCACATTACAAATGAGATGTGATCCATGCTGTCAAAAGTCTGGCATCCCATGCTAGGCACAGTAAATGCATACCTCACTGGGGTCTCCACAGTGTTTTCCTGGCATACTCTCTGACGAGCCTGTTACCATCTTTGAGAGTCTCAGGAAGGGTTTCTTGAGCTGAAAGCTACAACAAGACTGTAACAGATCCTGTGGCCCCCAGGCAAGCAGTCAGCTAACAGACCTTTAGGGAACTTGCTGGGCTTATTTGAGAACACCTGGGGCTACTGTTTGTTTGTATAAATAATATTCCAAACAGCAGCAAACCCTAAGATCTCATTATTCAAATTTGGGTTTACTGTCTCTTGTTTGCATTATTTATTTATTTTAAATTATTTGCTGAGCCACCAAAGGGGCTACATTAATGCAAGGGCTGGTCTCCTCACTATGGACCTGACGTTTTCCTTCACACTGATGTGACTTCTCTGAGATCAGTGGCATTATTGTTTGTTCATGCCAATTTAATTGAGAGGACAAACAAACAGACTCAGGCTATCTATAATCCTGGAAATGGAATAAATCTGATGATTAAATCCAAGGACTTTCAGCCCTGTTAAAAAGCTTCCTGATGTATTTGGAGGAATATGGGCCTTGTAAAAACCTTTGTCTAGACTTTACATGTCAGTTTGCTCGTATCTGGCACAAGATACTACTTTAACCTGGAATGTAAGAGCAGAAGAGCCAGAATAAAGTCAGTAGTTAGAGACCAAGGAAAATAAGCTAACTTGAATATATTAAGTCCTCCTTGTGGAACACTCTCTCTACACTGCTGAATCTGCTCTGTGCCCAGGGAATAGTGTATTTTGCGTTTTGGTATATTTTCTATTTGCAAAGGATGTCACCTGCTCTCAGAAGTAGTTTCCCAACTAGCCTGTGAGATAAATCTGTGGGGTTTATCCCCATCTTGAAACAGAAGATACAGAGGAAAACATTAATTGGTAGGTGCAGAGAAAGAGCTCAGGAATCCCAGTGTTTCTGAAGTACAAGTTTAGCAGCAAGATATCTTTGCAAAAGCAGTTTTGTAGCACTTGTTTCTCCAAGTCCTTCAAGGGAGAACACACCTGCTGCATATGCCCAAGCTGTCTCCACAGCTCCACCTGCTCTACCATAGCCTGCTGGAGTGTCATCCTCCCACTCTGTATTATCTGACTCATGTCACAGAATGCTTTGGTTAAAAAAAAAAAAAAAAGAAAAAGAAAAAATGCAAACAGCCAAAAAAACCGAAGCAAGCAAGCAACCCCAACAAGCAACAGGCTTTGTTCCTTTGACATAAAAATTTCTTCTCCCTTTGTTTGGTGACTCAGCAATTCCCATATAAATAATTTATCATAAGAAGTGCACAAGATGACACAAAGGTCCAAGCAGGAGGAACCTAAATTTGAATCTTAAATGAGGACATTCTCTGTCCCTGTTTTAAGATGTAGAATTGTGAATGGATGTTGATCTTGAGTCTTTCTGTCTGTCATTAGGGTTTGGGACTTTTTTGTCAAAGATACCGAGCAAATAAATTCTAAAAAAGAGTGGTTTGCAACCCTGACTCATCATCTCTTTCCTTCCTTACCTCCAGCCTGTGCTCTTCCTACAGATGCTCAAGAGGTCTTCAGTGGACCTTGTTAGTGTTTGAATAATAGGTGTCACACTGACACCTGATACAAAGTTCATGCGTTTTTTCCAATGTTTATAATACAGGTTTTCTAAAGTGCAAAAATTACTTAAAGGTTTTGTGGGAAAGTCTGTGTCGGAGCAGCTACAGTAGGGAATAAGTCCTCCAATTCTGATAAGGGCTTTGGAGAAACAAGGTGTGAAGTAACTAAGAGGGGAGTGGGCTAGAGCATAAGGAAAGGAGCTCACTATGAAGGGGTTGTGTACATGTTCTTTCACTGGCAGGCTGTCTTGACAGCTCTGTTGTAGGTTTTGTCCAAGGCAAAGTTCAGGGATCCTTTGTCATAATTATGTTCCTATAATGATGTTGTCTTTCTTCTCTTGACAAGTCGGCAGGGTGAAAGATTTGCTGCTATCAATAAAAGTGGAGGGACCCTGTAAGCAAGAAAATCATAGTGAACGTCATTTCTGAGACAGTCTCAAGGTTTTACTTATTTAAAACTCAGCTGGACAAAGATCAAGAGAATGGTCTTTAGAAAATAATTATTTCAAGCTGAAGGAGCCAGTTACTAGCCATTATGTGACAGTTTACTTAATTCCATCACTAAGCACATGGTCCCTTACACACCTGCCTGATCATTACTCAAGTAGTAAAGGCTTTTACAGCCTGTGATTTGGAGATGTTGTAAAGTAAGATATAGCAAGGTGCAGTTATCCCCATTATGATAACAGGATCCAGTAGATTTGTAAGGGTGTGTTATGTGCTTAAATTCCTTTAAAAATCTTGTCTTTAAAGATTTTATGTGTAACACACAAGAAATCTGTGGTGTGGTAACAGGCTGAACCTAGATTTTACAATGCATGATTTGCCAAAGGGTGTCATTGAGGCCAAGAGCTTAGTGAGATGCAGAGAGAGATGACATTTATGTAGATAATTGCTGTAACTTTGGATATTCTTGTTAACAGGAACCAGGAAATTGGAAAGGGTACTAAACCTCATGCTTTAGATCAAGCTTAGAGATTAGGATGTTACCTTTTATGTTAGAATCTGATTGCCTCATTGCTCCTACAGCAGCACGTTCTTCTCAATGGCTGGGTCTTGGCAACCGTTGCTTCATGAGCCAGGCTGCTGCAGCACACCAGCCTCTGTGTTGCATCTCTCCTGAGGCCCAGATTTGAGCAGATTACTATTTGCCTACTAACTAGATTATCCTTTCCTCCTTCCTTCTCTTTTGCGTCCTGCAGGTGTTGGTTGTAAGTTTTCTTTCATTGTTATTACATTGTTGTGCTATTCTCCTGCCTTGAAGTGGCTTCATTGTTCTGCGTAGTTAGTGGTATATATACAGGTGAAACAGCATATGACCACCAGTATCTTAAAATTATTATTTCCCCATTTTCCTTTCTCTTTTCTTGATTTCCATTCCATATTGCAATTCTGTAGTTTTAGTTTCAGTGAGCGATCTCCTTTTCCATGGAACAAAACCTTATCAAAATATAACTACCCAGCTGTTTGTATTTAAAGTAAATAGAGATTAGTTTCTGTATTTAAGTTAGATCACTGATTAATTAACCTGTAGATTCTTTGGCAATCACAGTATATAAAAGTATTTATGCAGATACAGTCTGTATTTAGGGATAATTAATCAGGTTTAGAAGTAAAATTTATATGGCTTAAGGAAACACCTTTGTTGTCTTTTAGAGAAAAATAAAAAATGGTGCTAGTAGGGAGAGATGTCACTATCGTCAATTAAAAATCGAAGGACACATTTAAGACTGAACTGAAAATAAATCAGACCTTAAAGTATTACTGCTCCTTGGACTGTAGCTGTTCTATAGATAACACAGGACATCATCTCCAGGGCTGTCAATCTGAGATGTTTTTGTGAGTGAGTACCAATCTCAGTAAAAAATAATTAAATTGACAAAAGCTACCAGGCTGGATTATTTCAATGTCTGGAAGCCTCTCACCTCTGCAGAGCAAGGTTCACTTAAGCCCTTGATTATAGGAGAAAATGAATGTGTTGGTCTCTTTCTGCCTAGTCCCTATTCCTATGCTTACTAAAACCACAGTGAATGGTGTAAGTAATAGTGGTCAACCGCTTCGAGAGATTAGGAAGCAAAATGCATTTGTAGGCTGATTTTTCAGGAGTTGAAGGCAGTACAGATGAGAAGAACAGGTGTAGCTGTAACGATTCCATAGATGAGTAGAAAACTGGAAACAAAGTCAAAGGTAGCTTTTTTAATTGTTGTATGTAGGACTGAATTGCAAAGGCTGTTTTTATAGTTTGCTGATTGAAATAGAAAATGGAGTGTTCGAAAGAGTCAAGTGCTTTTCATTTTCTCTCCCCTGTATAATTAAAATATGCTTTAATGTATTTCTGTATGTGAAAGAGCAAGTGCTTAGTTGCTATTTTTACTGACTTCTTAAAATTTAGGCAAATTTGAAATTGAGGGTTTCACTTTTATATGAACACATAAAGACATTCTTTTGAAACACTATGTAGCCTTTTTTAGATTGAACTTGACATTATTATTTTGGCTGGAGCAGTTTGAATATGATTCTTGTTTGGAGTAGTTTCAGTTAGATTGTGTATGCATTTTTGGGGGAGTGAACGAAATATACAATTAAATGTTGTATACCTGTATTTAAGGATTATTTCATGAACAGATACTCTCTCTCTTTGTAGGAGAATGGAAAATGTAGAGGTATCCAACCTATTTTCATTCTCCATGTGTTCAGAAAACTCTTGCTATGATTGATGTGACCTCCTCTCAGCCTTCTAAGGAAAGGAATCTAATCAGATTATTGCATTTAGAGTGACACAAACCCAAGAAGAACTAAACCATTAGCAGAACAATAAAGTGAAAGCTACAGTCAGAGAAGGATCATTGTTAGGGAGAAGCCGTGACTGCTCTGTAAAGCATGGTGCTGCTTTCTCAGTCAGACATTAGTGGGACGGATGGTATTGTAGGAGAGGAAGATTTTCCTTGAACATCCCAGATAAAACTAATTGGGAAGGAAAATCTTTCCACTCTCCTGCTCCCTGGGATTTGCCAATGGACAAACCTTCTATGAAGGCATTTTCTTGGTACTTATGTCCAAAGGCAGACTATTTCAAAGGTACATAAGAGAACGGAAATGACATAATTTAAATTCTACCAATATGTAATCTAAAAGGAAAGAGCTGCTCAGGAGGAAATGAGGCTTGGAGTCTTCTTATGAAATTACCTTTCTAGATATTACTCTGACAACCAGTGTGTGAAGAAGTCCTAGCCAGCTTCCTTGTGAGTTGGTGGGTCTCAATCTAGTTGAAAAAAAGGCATGACTGTAATCATGAAGCTCAAGAGCACAATTGACTCCCTTTTGGGAATCTTAGCAGCTGGAATAATTAAGCAGTGAGGAAAATTAAGCTGACTTGATGTGAATTAATCAGAGTAACTTTTAAAGTTTTAATATACACCCCCATCAGTACCAAAAAAGGCCCTGCCTACTGGCCACAGTGCTCATCTCCAGCCCACACATGTGCTGAGAGACACTGGAGCTGATTACAATCTGTATGAATATTATTTTTAATGTTATGATAGTCCACTTCTGAATAATCATTAAATGCACCTTTTTATTTTTTTATTTAAAAAACAAACTGGAATATATGCAGTTCCTTTCTTCCTACGCAGAACTATTATGCTCAAACATTCCCAGTGAAAGCGTCTGCAGCAGATCACAAGCAGGATTTTAACCATTCAGTTGTCTGATATCCAGATTTCTCTATTCATTGTTTTGCAGCTTGGGGAACGGGTTGTCAAGGTAAAGCTTTCAAAAACTCATTAACTTTCCCTGGAATAATTGAAGATTCCTTCCCTGGATGGCCCAAAGATATGTGTATGACACTAATCCAGTTTGCCTTTAGAATTTTCTATCAGCCCATCACCTTTATATCTGAGCACCTCTCAGGTTAATGAGTTAGCATTCTTCCTGCTCTTCAGGAGGCTGTTAAGAATTTGAGTAACAAAGAGAGTATGAAAAGTACCCCAGAATGGGGTCTGTGGAATGAGTTAGGAAAGAGAGGAAAGGGAAGGAGTGACTGGTTGAAGGTGGTACCATGGCTCTGTATTTCCTCTAATATGTCATCTATTGACTCCCTAGTTGGTGGAGTGTTTTTATGTCTAGAATTTTTTATCTTCCACATTTTAGAGACGATTAAAGGAGATTCACTTCTGGCTCTAATGGTGAAACTCTGTGCTTTTCACACACTTGGGTTTTAGCAGAAGGTTCTATTATGTGTTGTTCAGAAATAGGTACAGAAAGGGTTTAGAGCTTTTGAGGTGTTTTCTTGGTCTCAAGTATGTTCCTTTTGTGTGTTGTATAGTACACATTTCATTTGAAGTGAATCTCTCTAAAAGCAAATATGTTTATACGTTCCTGGAGAGGAGGCTCAGTCTTTCCTTCTCAATCCAGATGCGCTACTGCAGCAATGCCAAAGGCTGATGCAAGCTGATCTGGATTAGCTGCTCAGTGCCAGTACTTGGGCAATAGTATCAGTAATCAGCTGGAGTAAAGAAGCCATGAGGGAGTCACTATCTGTGAAATCCTTTGAATGAGGTATCTCTGCAGGTCCTTAGTTCTCTGTTGCTCTTGTTATCCCCCTCTGTAGTTCCCATTTCAAACTGGGATGGCTCCAAAAATGACCATCCTGTTTTGTTCCGCCAGACTGAGCCCACATGCAGGCTCATTAAGTCCCAGCTTGCTTATTGTTTGCGTTCTCAAGACTAATGTAAGTCGAGGGAGAGATCGGTGCTCGGCTTTGGCTCAGAATGCTGAACAAACAGCCGACTGGTTTCTAACTAACTCATTTAAAAGAAGAAGAGTAAACTCTGTTTTTAATGTTAGTTTGCTCTAGTAGGAATTTTTCCAGGGCATTTGTCTCTGTTGGATGGAAATACAGAGCAAGGATGAGTGCAGTTAAGAGCTTTGGTGCCTGTACTTTCAGGCATTTTATAGAGATGCTGGAGTGGAATAGGAATCCCTGACCTAATTAGCCCCGCAAAGAGAGAACTCCAGATTTGCTGTGCCACAATGTGGCAAATGAAAGCCTGTATGTGGCAAACCGTACAAAGCAAATATGGCAGGCAAGGGCAAATGAAGTATTGCTCTTCACAATGATAGAGAAAGCAACAGGGTATTTGGTGACATACTGCACTGCTCAAAATTCCTGTTTTCAAGTCCATTCCTGAAAGGGGACCTTCCTTTCATCTCCCTCTTTCCCCTCATACATGTACAAACAAATCCTTTCAAAGTTGGAGGAGCAAGCAAAACTAGCCTACTGCTTCCCCTACCTCTCCCTGGAGGGGCAGGATGGTAAAGTGATACAGCCACAGTTAGTGCTTACAACCAGTGCTTACTCTCTTCCCCTGGATTTTGGTGTGGAAAATCTCAGCTTGAAGTTTCCTGAAGTACCTGTATTCTCAGCACCTGTATGGGAAAAGATGCAATCATTACAGTTTTGTAAAATGTGAAGTTTGCATGTGATGCAAAACCAAGGAAAGATCATTATTTTTTCTTGATTTTATTTTAAGAGCATGACTTTGATGCAGTTCCAAACGGTTGAGGAAGTGGAAGATGTTTGCAAACTGTCAGTTGTAACTAAATATTCCAGGAAAAAAAAAACATTTATTTATCCAGCTTCTCACAGTTGCAGCTTTGCTTTATTTTAAACCTTCTCTCAGAGGCAGGCAGTTGAGTCACACTGAGGGTTATCAGTTACAGATTAGGAAAAAGAGCAGGGTGCTCAAACCGGCCATGTCACCTTGAGTCAGGATGTGAGCATGAGTTGTTTGTCTGCTGAGGAAGGATCAATGGGAAAGGAGAATTGCTGACAATGGTAGACATTGAAAAGGACCTTCTCTCCATGATGCAAAGTGAGTCCAAAGCGCTCAGAGTATCTGGCAGCAGACAGTGGAATCGATTGTTGCAAATCCAGAGCTGGATTATTAAGATGAAGTCTTGGATCTTGGAGAGACAGGCTAAGGGAGCATCTTATCATTGGGTTGCTAAAGAGGGAGGAGGAGTTCAAATATGGAAAGCGGGAAAATGAGCAAAGGTTCCCAGAGCAGCAGTTTTTTGAATATTTAGTAACGCATCAGATTTTGGTAGTGTATTCAGATGGCTGTGAAAGAAAACCAAAAGATATATATCTGAAATTGTGATCTTTGCTCAGCAAAGTCACCTTGTCTCTGTATTCACTGGCAATGTTTCAATGTGCTTGTAAGATTTGTCCTACCTTCCTGTATATGTGTTTTACTACTGGAAGATCATACCTCCATAGTTGTGGCTTCTTTAAAGACACAAGACCTTCTCATGCAGTACGCTTTTCCCTGCATGCCTAAGTCTTTTACTTTAGCTACAAAAACATTGTTCAGAAATTGACATTAGTGGGGCCCCTACAGGTTTATTTTCAATTGCTTTTTCCATTCTTCTGTATTTTAATTTTAAGTGTTCTTAATGATGAGATTATTATCCTCTGGGAAATGACACTGTTACTTTGTATTTGTGATCCAGTTTTGAGGTTCTGTAACAGACACTATTAAGAATAAATAATAGTTCCATAGCATCTTCCTACCTTCTGGAAGATTTCCATGCTCTTCAGTCTAAGTTTTTCTCCTTTTAATTTGATTCTGATCTTTCTGCGTAGGTACTTCCATCTTTCCTATGCATCTCATGTTTGCAGATTTTTATTTCTCTTCTTAGTAAGCATATGTCCAGGATTTTCATATTCAAATTTGAAACTCTCTTCCTAAATCAGTCTAAGACGATCACAGGTTTTCTTCATGTCTATTCCTGCTTAGCAATGCCAAATAGAGCTTTACAATATTTGGTAAGCAGTCTGAAGAAAAATGAAGAAGGAAAAGTCAGAGTCAAACCCACTAGCTAAGTGAAAATGAATAATCGGTCCTTTAGATACTTTCCCAAGCTTTTGTGTGTTGCAAAACAAACCAGGTCAGAATTCTGTGGGGAAATCAGGCTTTTCTGTAAGATTTAAAAAATTTACTCCTTTCTGAATTCTACCTACCTGAATGTTCTTTCAATACACTTTCTCTCTCCTTGTGCAGCGTATAACTGTATATTTCTTTATAATATATGTAGTGTATTTTATATAATATTTTTTGTTCTGTTCTTGTATTTTGATCATAAGTTGCTGTTCATCCACAATCTGAGTCATTCTGTCCAAAGATGGGATGGGATAATTTTTAGTGATACCTGTACTGTAAATTCCTTTCAATGTACAGTAAGCCATTAGTGTCAGCAGAATTATAAATTAAATGTACATGAACCATGCATTGGTTCTGGTTACCTTAAAATCTGAAAGAACATTTTCCTGCAGTGCTGTTTCTGGGAGTGTGTTTTTTTTCCTTGTGGAAGCCCCTTGCAAAGCTTTATGAACAGTGTTTTCTCTGTCATCATGGCACAAAACATTATGACTGTTTAGTGGCAAAATACAGCAAAAGAAAGCATATTGTCTGCAGGGGAATTTTATGTAGTCAAGAGTATCTTTACCCAAAAAGGATTTTAGTCAGACCACTGAAGTTCTTGCACTAGGCTTATGCTAGATCACATGTATTGGACTTAATGTTTTGTGGTGTTTGTGATCATTTTTCAGTGCTGCATTCAGGACTGCTCTAGTCATCTCTGGATTTTGTTCCTCAAGAAGTTCTCTCCTGGTAGGGTGCGTCACAGGCCTCTTCAAATCACATTTAGTTCCACTTATGTTTTCAAAACAGTGTCTTCAGTGGTCATGCATGTAAGGAGGCTTGGTTCCCACTTGCAGTCCCACATCCTTGCCTCCCATCCTTTTCTCCTTTTCTTCATCTCCCTGTCCGAGCCTTCATATTTCTCTCTCAGTTCTCATTTCCCTGTTAACTCACAGTGGGACGCAGGGTGAAAACCTGTGGGGTTTTAAATCTCAAGCCAAGTTTAAGTGAGAAAGGCAAATGTTGCTCTCACACCCTCACTGCAACTGCTGTCTTGATTTGTAGATGAAAACTTCTCTTTTGTTGCAGAGTCATCGCTTTTGACTCCTTTGCAAACCCCAGCATCTTTGCTGACCATAGAGTCATATATAGTTGCATGGATCCGAAGTGTCAAACTGCTCAGTTTCTGGTGTTCTCTGTCAAGATATACAATAAGCACTCAAAAGACTTGACTTTAAGTGTCTATATTGAATCTAATTTTAAAAAAGGAAAAAAAGCATAAGGATTCAGTTTATTTTGGTAATAAAAATATTACTTTATTTTTGTTTTCTCTCCCTCAGTGAGTTTTGAGTTGGACACATGGTTACTAAGAGAGTCTGGCTTTACAGCTGGAGCAATATAAAAATAGTTTCAATTAAAAATATGTGAAAAAATGTAAAAGTATCACAAACATTTGGTTTTCTTAATAAAAGTGTGATATTTACAGAGACCAGGATGGTGCAGTTGAGTATAAAGATTTTGCTGCTAGTCAGTTGATATGACCTTCGTGAATCACTCTGGGCTTTTCTAGTCATGAATAATACCCTTATCCAACTTGTACCAAAAAAAACCTGTATACCATACCCCACAATATTTTGTTGTCTTTCCATAATTAAATGATAAACTTCACCTAAAATATTCTGAAAATTTCTCCATCTGGGCCCTGTTACAGAGTAACTGAAAATTATTCACTGTCTACAAGGGTTTCATAACACTGAAGTAAGGAGATGCGATCCACCCTTATTTTGCAGGTAAAGAGTGGAGCCATAGGGGTCTAGTGACTTTCCCAATGTCACATACTAAGTCAGTGACAGATCTGCCATGTGCTGGGCAGGCAGCCTAATGACTGAGACATCTCTCAACCCAGTGGAGTTTATGACCTAGATGAACACGTTTGGTGCATCTGGCAACGCTTCAGCCCTGTTTCTGCTGGGTACATCTGTAATGTTTGGCTGTCTTGCAGGTATTTTGCCTCTATGCACATCTGTAAAGCTGGCAGATATGCAAGTGTAGCCATTGCAACTTTCTGGAACAGGTATCAACCAACAGTTAAGGTTTCAGTGAATTGTGCATTATAATATCCTTGCAGAACTGAGCTGGGTTACCAGTAGTAGCTGCAGTGATTTGCAGAGAGCTTTCGATAATGGAAATCTGCCATAAGCTATGCTGTCAGTAGGTAGAAAAGGTCAGCTGTGTATTCTGTTGGAGAAAGAAAATTGTGGTAAAGGTCAGAAGGATTAAGACATTTTCACTCTGCCTCAATCTGCTGGTTCCTCTGGTTCTTTACTGCAGTGCATGTTTTATGGAGTGTTGTCTATAATTAGAAAACTGAGAAACCCAACAATGAAAGCCCATCTCCAATTTTTATCTTTAGCTCTTCAAACTGGGATTAAGTTAAGGAAGAAAAGGAGATTTTTAATACTGCCCCATCTCCTCCCTCCAAAAAAAGTAAGCTATGGAGCACAGTGTGCTTTCAATAACCTAAGTGATGTTAATCTGAAGTGAAATACACTTTGTTATTGAACACAGCACTCTATAATTGAATACTGAAACCACAGTACTGGCTTTATTCTGTAGTGTGCTCTAGGCTTCTCTTGAGAGCCAGTAGATTTATTCTTATTTTCTTGTAAGTAATGTCCTTAAGATGTGCTGGGGTTTATTAATTACATATTCTTAATAAATGCAAGGAGACAATACGTTGTCTAATGCAAGTTTATAATATAACAAATCAGTACATAGTTACAGGGGATTCCCAAAGAAGCTGCATATTTGAAATCTAAGGAAATGCTCTCTTTTTCTGTACATAATGAGCCTCTGGAACTCACTGGTGTGCAGTGTTGTGGAATCTTAAGTGTGTTAGAAATATTATATGGAACACTATATGTAAGTAATAAGCAATATCTCACTAATAAAAGTTGGTTAGAAAACCATAAAAGAAATACAAAGTCCAGTAGTTTTGAATATAAACAAACCATCAAGTAAGAAGGGAATATATATTTAGGCTAGATATTCAGTAACTGCCTACCAAAAGTATTCTTGTACTGAAGCATGTATTACCGGTAACTCCAAAGCACATTCTTGGTAATACTGCTAACAGCTAAATGTCTGTTCATTCTTCTCTTCTCCTCTGCATTGCTCAGGAACTGCACATTCATAGTGGCACAGGTCACAGAATTGAATGCTGGATATTAGTGAACCGTGTTCCATGCAAAGCTTAACCAAAATTTCAAACCACTTGTTTTCAATATTCGCTAGGTTTGATTTGCTAACAGTTGCCTGTGCATTTGCTGGCATTGATATGAGCCAAAGGGTTATTATCTCTTCTTACTGTAGCTGTCTGCCTCTCTGAAGAGGGAGTTGGCACTTTGAGGGTGCAGTAGCGAAGGCAGAGTTTTTGCCAGGGTATCAGGGTTGTGGTGAAGAGCACAACTCAATGGTGACAGATGGCTGCAAACCGCTGTCTGTCTTAACAGCAGCAGGGATACATGCAGTGGCACAGAGAGAAAGGAGAAAATGAGCTTCATAAACTCAAAGTTTAAAGCTGATCTAAGCCTTTGTCCCTAATGTTTTCCTGTGGTCACCATTACACCTACTGCTTCTGCCATTGAGTCTTTTCTTGCAGTAACATTCCTCTGCAACTTTCACTGGTGTTCTCCTGAGTGGATGTACGCAAATATGAGCCCAGGGTTTTGAATACAAATACTTGCTGTGAAATACATGGAACTGGCATCACTATGTGAATGATAGCATCCCGGGAACTTGTGCCATGCAGAGCTACCGGGATTCAGAGGCAGCTTTTTTCTCCTACATTGCAAGGCATAGAGAGTGACTCCTCCATCAATGGTGGATAGGAGTCATACAGTAGAATCTGTAGCTATGCATGCTTTCCTTCCTTTGGCCCACCACTAGGTCTGAACTCCAGCTAAGAGGAAGGAGAAGGTGACTGGGCACTTGTCACTCATCCAGTTCTTGGCTGGCAGAGCCGACAACAGATCTAACTTTCCTGACTAAACTCAAATCTTCCAGCTGGAAGCTTTGTTCGTACTTCTGTTAACCTCTTGCACTGACTGTTGTGACTTTCTTCCTTCGGATTTCCTTGAATATAGTTCATTCAAGTGGGTGCTGAGGTAGCAACTCGCTGCTGTTTCTGTATTGGTGCCCATCTTGCTCTCTATACATTTATTTCTGAAATCATATCACTGGTCATCCAAGGTGCCACAAAGTTTTTTTTCTTTATTCCATATCTGCCTAAGTGCTTCCCGTGATTTCTGTCCATCTCTCATCAGACTCCAGTATCATCATATCTGTTTTTATTCTTCTGTTGTTACCTCTTTAACAGCCATTTGGCACGAATGCCATGCCTTGCCCTGTCTTTTTTGCATCTAAAACACCAGTTTTGGCTCATTCAAGTATTTCCTGGCAGGGTCCTTCTCCCATGTTCTTTTTCCTGAGTAAAAAGTTGCAAAAGAGAGAACTATAGCAAGACGTGTGAAAGGGGAATTTTCTGGACAAAAAGGAGTTTACAGCCCACTTATCTTCCCATTTATTATACTTTGGAAATATATATTTCTAATTCATGCATCATTGGGCTATGTAGCATATGAAAAAGAATTTTTTCTATAAAGAGCTCAGTGAAGCCACCTTTGCACTAGAGCATTTTTGGCTTACATGAGCTAAGGGTAAGTTTGCAGGGTCTTTTCCTGACAAACATGCAATTGGAATTGACTTGTATTTGGCTAGGTTGGTGCAAAAACAGGGTGGTCTGGAAACCGTATAACTGGTCCTGTGATTGAACAAATAGTCTTAGCCTCTCAGCAGCTCTTGAGCTTCTGGGAAGAAGTCGGAGCAGTGAGAAGAAAGTCCCTCCATGCTTTGGATTCAAGAAGCATATAGTCATATGCTACGGCAGAGATAGCCCTATTGAAATAGGAGGGGCTTATGTGGGTAGCTCACGGAGGAATGTGGACTCACCAGATGGGGTTGGTGGGGCAGAGGGAGTGATTGTGCCTCCCTGGTAGGAGTCATGCCTGGATGCTCTGTAGAGGGTTAAACTAAACTCTGCTCATAATTGTGTGTGATCTAGTAGGTGTCTTGTTCTCTGGGAGATAATATTGAAACCATACATTTAAATGTCTTGGCCAGTTTGGATTAATTTCCTATGTTAATTTCCCCTTGATGTGTCTTTGGAAAGAGATGTTTTACTTTATTTCCAGCTATAAACTCTTGGATAATACTGTTTGTGTGCCATTGCACAGTGGTTGTAGCCATCCCAGAAGTGGTGGTAGTTTATTGCTAAGTGAAGGAATTAGTGATCAGATTCTCACTTATTCAAGATAATGACAGCTCTGTTATTAATGGAATACCACCATTTTAGGATGGCTGAGAATTTGACCCTTTGTAAGTATATATACAGTGTACATAAAAAAGGTAAACAAGGTAGACATATAGGGAACGATTTGAATAAAAGAAGCTGTGGAAGTATGGTTGCTTTCATTGCAGTTTTAGTAAGATGTTGCCACATATGATGGATGACCTCATATTCAAGATAATTTTGTGTGATTCTAGTATGCCCATTCATCAGAGAGTGCTTTCCAGCTGTGTGGGACAGTATAGTTGTGTACAGGTGCAGTAAGTGTGTAGAATGTTGTCTTTGCTGCTGTCTAAGCACTGAAGCTACAGGATGCAGCAATTATTTAAAAATGCTGCTGAACAATGGAGAAGGGAAGTACCCTGAAGACCCTGACTCATACTGAGAATTTTGTTACAGAGTATTTCATGGAGATAGTGTCATGATTTTGGATTCAGAGGAAGCAGAGGAGTTGTATTAATGCATGAAAATAAGATCTTCTCTATATTTGCTTTTTTGTTGATGAACCTTTCCTTAGTGTGTTTTCCCCATTAAATATTGTCTATCCTTTTATTCTGCTTCTACCACATCTAGCACAGGGGGAAGACATTTCCCTACTGGGGCACCAGCATACCAAACGGTTGTGTGTATGTATTTCCCTTTAATTTCCCTAAGCTGAAGGATCTGACATGAGTTTCAAAAGATGTTACTGAATTCTACTTGGTAACATTTAAGTAAACAGATATACCCTATTCACATGTTTAATAAATGTGATTGGCATTGATAAAGTATGGGGCCTATTTTCCTTGCATTGCAGAGATTTAAACATGGAAATAGGTGGCCATGGGAGGATTAGTGTGATAGAGAGGCATCGTGGTTTAACCTCAGCCAGCAACTAAGCGCCGCACAGCCACTCGCTCACTCTCCCCCAGTGGGATGGGGAGGAGAATCAGAAGAGTGAGAGTGAGAAAACCCATGGGTTGAGATAAAGACAGTTTAATAGGTAAAGCAAAAGCCACGCACACAAGCAAAGCAAAACAAGGAATGCATTCAGTGCTTCCCATCAGCAGTCAGGTGTTCAGCGATCTGCAGGAAAGCAGGGCTCTATCACTCATCATGGTTACTTGGGAAGACAAACGCCATCGCTCCAAACGTCCTCCTCCACTTCTTCCTCCTTCCCCCAGCTTTATATGCTGATTATGACATCATATGGTATGGAATATCCCTTTGCTCTGTTGGGGTCAGCTGTCCCAGCTGTGTCCCCTCCCCACTTCTTCTGCACCCCCAGCCTACTCGCTGGTGGGGTGGTGTGAGAAGCTGAAAAGGCCTTGACTCTGTGTAAGCCCTGCTCAGCAATAACAAAAACATCTCTGAATTATCACCACTGTTTACAGCACAAATCTAACCCCACTCCGGTTACTAGGAAGAAAATTAACTCTATCCCAGCCGAAACCAACACAAGAGGGAGCTCTTTCTTAATTTCACTGATGCAACCTGACATCGATTGCATCCTTTCTTCTGCTGGAGACTGAGGGTAGATAAAGGGAATATAAACCAGGTCAGCTGATAGTGTTGTTCACTGGGTGCTTTTGGCAGTCATTGTAATTTGCTGCCATAAATACCACCAGGAAATTCATGAAGAAGGACAGTGGCTACGTTTGTGATCCTGCCCTGAGCTGGGCACTGCACTTTTCAGCTGCAACTGAAAATCTGGGCCAATTAGCACAGTACAATTTTGAGAATGCCATAGATTTGTGATGGATTATAGCAGGTCTTGCATTGGTAATAATATTTTACAGTCCAGAATATAGATGCCTAAACTTAGGCTCTTGAATCTGTTTTCAAGCACCTAAAGATGTGGCCTCATTTTCAGTTTTTGAGTATTTTACAGCTCTTAGCAATTTCAGCACTTCTGAGAATGAGGCCACTTCTATAGATGCTTAAATATGGATTTTGAAATGCCTAACTTTGGACCTCTATTTTTGCAAATCTTGGCCTACATTTGTGGAGAAAATCTTAATCATGAAAAATTCCAGTAAGACTCCCTTTGTACAGGTGCTTGCTAGATACACATGTGCATGGATAAGTACTTGGCACCACAAGCAAGTTCTTGTTGCTAGTCCTAGCCTGGCCATGCTGGATGTTAACTCAGTCCTCCTCAGCAGTCTCCTTCCCCAACTTAATCAACAGCGGTGATTCTGGGGCTGTCATCAGTGGATGTGGCATCCTTTGTGCCTCTGGCTTTTGTTGTCAGTAATACTAATGCTAGTGCATGCATGTTATGCCTGTGGATGAGTAATGAGAGAATTAGGGCCAGGAAATGGGAATGTCATTGTAGTAAGTGTTCATTAACTTTTGCTTAACTAACACTGTTGTTGTTAAGAATCTTGCTTGCAAAGTCTATTGAACACCCAAATAATTTGCTAGCTCTTTACTTACTGTACTACTGTGAGGAAATCATTGTACTCAAACATGCAAAATGTTCCTGTCTTGAGACAGCAACGGTCCAAATGGAATCTCTCTCAGGAAGAAAATGGGATGGAGTTGTGTTGTTTAAATTTATGTCCCCTCCTTCAAATGTTACAGTAAGAATTCCATGACTTTTGAAGAGCTGATTTATTTAACTGGGAGTTGCATCCTGTGAGGAACTTCATGAGAGGAAAAATAAGGGTTCCTCTGTCTTTCAGATCTGCATCTGTTAAAACCTTAATTGATATCTTGAAACTGTGTGTCTTGGTTCAGATACTATTGGATCTGTTCTGAGTATTCGTACTATATGTGGGTCAAATTGTCAAAATCTTTACAAGATTTAAAAATCCTAAATATTTTCTTTTTGAATTCTCGTCCTCCTGGAAGCAGTCTCTCTGCAATTTGCATTTAAAAGAAATAGATGGCAAAGCTTCTACAACATCAGTTTCATTCTAAAATAGAAACTACTGTGATTTTTCCAACTCAAGGGGCTGTCTGTAGTCCCAGAAAATATACACAGTTTTTAACAAGGCAAAAGTATTTTTGAATCTAAGGTGTTCCCTGGTGGCCTAGTTCTACAAGTAGCTAAGTGCCTGTGATGCTATGGGAGCAGCCTTGTTCTTCCTTCTCTCCCCTTATAGTTTTTCTTAGAAGCCAGGGGTTTTACCAAATGTAACTGTTCTTTCTTATATGTGTGCATCTTAATAATAAGGTAATAGTACCTACAAAGGTCTCACTTAAGAAAAAAACCCAACTATAACATATACAGCATGTAAGTGAAGGTGTATGTAGGAAAATAACCTGTAACAACAGTTTCTCTAGTATGTTGTACTTCTATCCCTAACTTATGCAACTTGTACTCCAACGTATGTCCATTGCTATTATTCTCTGTGCTCTGAATTCTTTTTTCCTCATTGTTGCTGGCCCTTTATTGCACTGTTGCTGCAAACCTCTTATTTGAAGAGGAGGAGGGAGAGGAGTGCATGACTGTACCTATGTGCAGCACTGGTGTTCAGATTGAACTCTCTTAAGTTTGCCTGCATCATAATTTTCACCTTTGATGGGGGAGTGTCTTAGGTTTCTTTCATTCACATGAGGTTCTGACATGGCCTCCTCCTAAATCAAGCTTGAAGGGAAATTGATTGAAAAGAAAACACCATTATGGGAAAACAATTTATTCCCTTCCCCTTGACAGAAGGCAGAGTTTTGTCTATATTGTGGAATAAATATTAGCTGGCTGTTTGCCTTAAAAAGTGGAAGTTACTCATTCCCCTGTGATGGCTTTGATCATTATTTGAAATAGGATTTTTCTTCTACTCTGTACAGTCATTTGATGTCAAGACCACATCGTAAGCATCAGATATCCCTTGCCATGCTGAATACCCACCTTTTTTTTTTTTATCTTGCATGTGCACACACACAAAATGCACCTGCATGTATGTACATACCTACATAGGGGAAACAATTTTCCAAACAGTTTTTTGCTGCTTGATTCCTCTTTATTTGCCGTTAACTGATCCAGCAGTCTCCACTGCAGTGTGGTGTCTGAGGAAATGTGGACTTGCTTCTTGGTATCCTTTAGTGCCCACTCCCTCATTTGGCTCCTGGAGTGGTCCTCTTCGGGTAGACAGGGCCCAGTACTGTTACTGTTTCTCAGATATGATCACTTTTAAGCCTCTGGGATTTTTTAAAAAAGTTTTATAAGGCTAAGACGTTGTGCTGAGGCTGTTGATTGCTGTAGAAGACTTGCTCCATCGAAGGGCAGATCTGGAAAAATGCTGCCATTGAAAGAAATGCTCTAGGTTCTCAGCCATAGTCCTGGTCAAGGCTAGCAACCATGGCAGATTTGTATTTTGTCAGTGATTGCCCGAACCCTCATACAGGTCTTTGGATGCCTGATACTACCATAACTAGTGCTTAACAAAGGAATTAAGTACAGATTGCACAGCTCTACAATTTTGCCAATAGAAGCCCATTGTGATCAGATCAAGAGCCCTAGAAAGGAGCTCACAAATTAAGAAAATGGCAGTTTCAAACACATCAGGCACCTACTTTGCTTGTAGTATGACAGGTAGGTGACCCAGTGGGACCTGTCTCCAGCGGTGAGGAAAGGGGAAGGGCCCTGGGAAGACTGAGGGTAGATGGAGGGGCTGAGGAGTGTGGCTAGGAGAGAATGCTCTCCTCAAGGAGGAGTTTGGAGGGTGGCAGCAGGGCTTGTCTGGCAGGGACAGGAGGACAAAGTTCAGAGTGCCAGGCTGAAAAGCCAGGCATCCTTTATCAGGATGGGGTAGCAATTTGACCTTTCTTCTGCAGGCTTCACACAAAGATGCAGCTGCATGGAACAGATATGCAAAGGGAACTTGGAAATACTTGGCAGGAGGAAAGAAAATACTAGCAATATCTTCTTCCTACCATGTGAAAGTTTTGGAGGGACTGGTATACTCAGAGCCCAAACAGAGCGCACAGTGCTGAATGCACACATATTGACAGTTCTGCAAGTCCAGTGCATTTTCCCTGTAATGTTCTCCTCCCTGTCTTTGAGCAGTGACTCTTGTTTGTAGGCTGTGTATCCTGGAGTGTTTCTGCTGGGTGGCTCTGCGGTAATTCTCCTAACTGTTTGCAGAGTGTCATTGGTAATTTCTATGTAAATTTGCTCAGGGTAGCAATTGAGCAGCTTTCTGTTGACAAATGAAGGAACATCTTAATAGCAGAGAGGCTGTTAAGTCTCTTTGGAGGGAGTTGAAGTGGCATCTTGAAGGTCACGGGAAAATCCAGTTACTGTAATGTGGCTAAGAGGAGCCCTCTCTGGAATGTCCTGCTTGACTTGGTGCTGCTGTTTCTCAATGAGGTCTCCACTCTGCCAGCTTTGCAGATGGTCACTAGGGTGAACCTTTCAGCCTGCTGTGGTGCTTTAAAATAGCAATGAGCTTCAGCTGGAGAGAGAACAAAAAAAAAAAAAAAAAAAAAAAGAAGAAAGAAATTGATGGAGTTTGAAGATTTTTGCTTCCTGAAATTGATTCAGGGAGAAATGCTTGGAGGATTTATTGTAAACAGAAGTTTCAGTGGAAGGAGAACGGTTTCACCCATGACCTTGAGCCCTGAATCTTCTTGGAGCAGATGAAGTGACTAACTTGCTTCAAGTGTGAAATTGCACTAGGAAAGAGATACACATGTATGTACTCTTCTGCATAATCTCTGTAGATTTTGCACATTACCTGACAATAGCATGCATATCCTGGTCTCCTATTTTATTTTGGGGATAAAATTTGGATTATTTTTAGTTGATCCTTGTGAATTTGATTTAGTTTTGCCTTCCTTGACTCTTGGGTGTACCTCATTGAGCTATCTTGGGAACAATCACAAAAAAGTCCATGGATGAAGTTATAAAAGCCTCTACAGCAGATTGAGGGCTGAGTAAGCTAGAGGTCAAGTACAGAAACAGAAAATAATGTTAAATGTGTTGGAAGATCGAAGTTTATAAATTGGATCTGATTTTTTTCTTTTTTCTCCGTTGTCCCAGCGTCTATGACTTTCTTGCATTTGTGCCCTCCTGGATGGCACCTACTAGATAATCAGGCATTACCACAGATATAGATAGCTATAATAAATTGCCCAGAAAATTATTTATGTTTTTCCTCTCCCAGTGCCAAAATCATTAATGAGCAGATGAGAAAACAACTTACCTTTATGGGGACTCTTGGGTCCTAGTGGAACCCTCAAGTATCTATATGCAACATTCCAGTTGCTGCTTCAGCCATATCTAAGTGAAATGTACTCAGGTGGATACCAGTGCACAGAAAATATGAAATTACAAAGAATTTTTAATTCAAATTGCTACTTGCTTATCAGGTCTTCGTTTGGTCACTTCCAAATTTCTCTCTCGGCATCAGGGTCCCAATGTAGTATGTGTCATATGAATGTATACGATAGCATGACTTTACACCCTTAGGAACTTCCCATCAAATATAAGAAAGCAACAATAAGAGTGCAACAAACAGGAAAAAAGGAGAGCGAGAAAAACTGTGATAAGTACAGATGTACAGATAAACAGTGTGAACAAATGGAAAGTTCCAAATTAGTTGTGATTATTTATTACGTGCTTGATAAAACAAGATAATGAATCTGAATCTTGTACAGACCCCAAAACAGGCCTGCAAATGGAAAAGGAGCATTTTATAACCACCAAGTAAAACTAACAAGAAACTTTGTCTGCTGCAAAGTTTGAAAAAATCCCAACGTCTTCCCATCCAGACAACTTTTTTTACCCCAACATGTAAGCCAAACAACTGATAGGAGAGAGACAGAAAGCCAGTGTCTCTGCCCAATATTCTTACTAATAAGCTGTCAAAGTACAGCCACAACCTCAGCTTTGCAGTCAGTGATACTAATGTGTCACTGTGCTTCTGGGATATGTTTAACACAGTTAGCTTAACGAAAGAAAATGCAAAAGAATGAAATATTTGTGTTCTAATTCAGTGTAAAGCAAATAGACAATAGATTATTTAACTAGTTAAATCATTTATGCCAAGACATTTTTAAACTGATAATGTAACGAAGAGAAAAATAATCAGTTGAACTATCAGTTCACCTCTTTTAACTCATGCCATTCATGTTAGACTCCATAGAAGTGCAAACACAACTCAACCAAGCAAATATTTTCTTGGAGATGTATGGTCCAGCTAGGAGAAAATTAGAAGTGAGTTGTTTGATTGAACACTTTGATTAAAAAAAAAACATTAAAAAAAAAAGTCCAAAGCTGAGATTCCTTACTTGCATGCAATTTTATTGTTAATTTTTTTTTTCTTCTGTTGCACACAGTCCTGAGATTAGAAATGCTGACATCTCAATTAAAAAAAAAGATGATTGTTATTGCATCTTGCATGGAACTAGGAGGTACCTTAAATTTTCTCAAGCAGTCTACTTCATTACATTGTGATCCAATGTCGCAGAACAGAGAGGGGCTCTGATGAAGTTTGGAGAGAGTTTTGAAATATCTTGATGGTATGCATGTTACCACAATCCTAACTTGACAGAGACTGTTGTGCTCACCTGTGTGTCCGAGAGTCTGAATTACTACCAACAGTTAATGGAGATTCTGCTTCAGTTCTCACGGCACAGATGCACTTTTTGAAGACCTGGATGGGATCATGACTTTCCAAAATTCCACTTTGTGCATTACAGTAAAAACAAACAAACAAAAACCCACAAATGGCCATGACTTCTGCAATGAACCAAATTTTTTAATACCTCTCATCAGTACATTCCTCACAAGTGTAAGGATGCATAAATCTTCAGGAGGCAGCACTGACCCTGTCTGCAGATTAAGATAATCATGATTTGGTTTTGGCTTTCCTGTTTTATTGTTATTGCTGCAAATTTGCATGACTAGAGTTTCAAAGCATTTATCTTGCTGGAGTCAACTCTTGATTTCTCAGAAATAGTGGAAAAAGGTTATATCTTATTTCACAACTGTTGATAGTGAATGTTAAGGCAGGTTTGTCCTAAATTATCTGAATTTTTACATGGTCATTCTGATTTCAAAGGGGTGATCACACATAATGAAAATATATGCCATTTAACTGATTCAGTGAAGTGGTGCCAAAATTGTGGTTTATTAGTTACTAGCAACTATGCTTTTGATAACGACAGTCTGCAATTGTGATTTAACTGTGACCTCGTATCTTGATGGTGAACCGAACATGAAAACGTGGTATCCCTTGTATGTACAGGCAGGGCTAAATTTAATCGCTGTAGTGTCACAGTGGGCATAGTTTGGATCACAGTCTCCATGTCCTGTGGTGACCCTTCTACAAAGGTTGAATAAGGTTTAAGTGCTTCTACTAATATTTATTGTCATACAATGCGATACCAATACCTAGGTAGTACAAAACAAGGCACATTAGAAATGCCTGAAGTTATACTGGTGGATAAACCAGTGACTGTATGCAGGAGGGTAGGGGAGGCGCTTGTAACATGCCTTTAAAACACATCTGAAATTTGATTCCACAGCTCTGTGACATGTCCCCAACACTGCCTCCTTTCTCAGCGTGTTACTGTAATAAGGAGCCTAAAATGTGGAAAATAAGAAGGGAGGTTGAGTAGGGCATGTATTCAGTTTAAAGTTAGCATTCGGTGTAGAATAAGAGAACCTAAGGGAAACTTACCTGCAGAGCAGTTAAGGGATCCCGTAAAGAGAGAGTGGATTACCAGGGAGAAAGGAAAACGTGAGCTCTCCTTCCTGAACAAGGAATTCAGGTTCAGTATTAGTAAAAACAATTTCCCTTTTAGAATACTGAGACTGCAGAAGGCAGCATTGGCATAATTATAATAAATGGAAATATTTTTAGATGATCCAGTAATAGAGTGTTGTAATTGCAGATGAAGGAGGCAAATAAAGCAAAGCAGAAAGGGAAATCTAGAAGAAAAAACAACCCGAATGGAAAGAACTTGGTCATTAGGAAATTGAAGCCATGAGGCAGAAAGAGGCAGAGAGCAGACAGAGACCAGGCAGTAGTTCACAGTCCCAGTGTTATACACCGTATAATGATTGCTTCGAACTATGGTAGCAGCAGCCAGGACAGTTCAAGGAGGCAGGTGCTTGCAAGTGGTAGCCCACTGAGACTGGTAACACAGAGTAGCCCCGCTGCTGCCTTTGGCTGTACCAGAGAGAAGAATTAGGTGCTGGGGTGCCATGTGCTACCTGAACTGCAAGTTTCCACCACCGAACGTTTTGTGGCAGCTGAACAGCCTGGCTTTGGCTGCAGCTCTGAAGCGGGAAGCTGGCTTGTGAGGGGTGATGGCCCTTTCCATAGGCACCTACATTCCCACCAGGGATCACTGCTGCTGTTGTCACTTCAATGCCCTCATGGGATGGGAAGGGACAAGGGTGGTGTGCTCAAGCTCTTGTGCTGACTCAGGATTCCCAATCTACCTTATTTTGCCTTTCAAATTTCTTTTTTGGCAGTTCTGCTGAGAAACCTTGAGCTGGTTTTAGCAGGGGGAGGGAAGGATTGTAAGCAATTTTGCTGCAGCCATGTTGCATGAGAAGTTTTCTTTTGGAGAAAAAAAAATGAACATGTAATTTGTTTTTCAACTTTTTAAAACTTTTATCCTTCTCTTGCAGCTGCCCTTTTTCCACTTTGTCACTACTGTTCCAACTTCTTCTTGCTGTTCCTTCTCATCTCCTTTTTTCAATTCTGTATTTCTTCCATTTTTTTTACCTTCATTTTTTTTCCTCTTCAATATATGGTTCTTTTCTTCTCCTGCTTTCTTCCCCCAGTTCTCTTCCTCCTCCACTATATGCACTAAGTGATATTTTTAACATTTCTCAGCACTGACTGCCTGGACTGCGAAGATTGTGGATTTGCTGGCAATAGGTAATCATGTGCTAAATTGTAAGTCAGCCTGCTGCAGGTAGCTGTTGTGTTGATGAAACTTGGATCTGGCACAGGTTGATTAGTAAGGAACAGTCCTTTTCTCTAACAGAATAAAGATATTTATTCTAACAGAGCATCCCTCAAAAAGCATCAGCCAAAAGTATGAAACTTGCACAGTTCTGCCATATCTCCCAGGATCCTTACTCTCTCTGGCTGTTATGGTGGTCTCTCTCTTTATCAGGACCTACCTAGCTGTTTATTGAAACATTGTGGTAGAAAGATAGGCTTTAGCTTCCCTAAGAGGTTGTATGGAAAGTGCCTCAGATATAGATAGCAAATGGACCTGGACATAGATGAAGATAATAGCAAATATGTCAGGGAATGGACAAAGCGTTATGGCTGATTTTTCCAAGTTCTTTTCCCAGCTCTGCTGTTGATAATGTTGGGCTTCAATTCTCCCACCTGTGAAATTTCTGATTTTTTTATTGTAAGGCTTTTCAAGCACTTGTGAGGCTCTTGAGTGAAAATCTGCAATATGAAAAGGACTTTAGTTTGTATCTTCACCAAGTTACTGAGCAGATGGCCTCCACTTCTTTCCAATCACTTCCCAGTGAGGCGAAGGGAAGTCTGTCCTTGAGGTTTGGGAGCATCCTTAATTTGGAGTTTGACTCCTTCCAAAGCACACACTGAGGGTGGGCTTTCCCATAAATAGCACAGCTACTGCCCATTCCAGGTTTAGTCTCATCTGTACCTTTCCTGCTCTGGTATCACTGTGCTGATGAGTAAATAGACCTGCCATATCTACTGAAGTTGAAACTTTAGAAATTGGAAAGGGATATATCACAGTTCTTAAACCGTTAGGTTTACCTTTGCTACCTCATACATCAGTAGATGATCTGAACAGCAAGAAACTTCTATATATGCTAGTCCAACACTTAAAATGTGGTTTTAATCTCAGCTCAACTGATTTGATTTGTAATAGCAAGCTTTTCCTTTAAACTTGCAAGAATTATCTCCCTGCAGGCCTGTTCAATGAACAGCTCTATATCACCGTGAGCCTCTTAATTTCTTTCTTTTTTTTTTTTCTTTTTGATTTTTTGTCCATTATCCGAGACAAAGACTTCTGTTCCCATCAAACATTGCTTGTTTTTATTCTGTTTAGGGCTCTATATCTATTAGGTTGAGCAGAGCCATGGGAGATCAAAGTGATGAAGGAGAGCATACATGGTGTATAGAGTTTATATGGGAGAGGATGGCCCAGTGGAAAATATCTTGAATATTTGATTTCATCCTCCTCTTGGCTGTGCTGCGAAAATGAGTCTGTCATTAAGTGTATCTGGCACCAGGCATCCTAGAAGGGGAGGACTGACGCTGGCAGTCACAGTGCCTTCTCGGACACCTAGCCAGGCCGACTCCCAGCTCCCCCTGATGAGGCCATGGTCCTGGTTGTGTCTCGTGCAATGTGGCTGTGGCAGCATACTGCATGTTCCCAGCAGGCCTGGCAGTCTGCCCCTGACCTCCCTATCAACCTGTGCTTAGCACCCCCCATTGCCTTCCTTAAAACCAAATCCATCAGTCATAAATTATCTTTGTTTGAAAAAGAGGATCTTCATAAAGTTATGGAAAGGCATGAGAACAGAACTTTGCTTTTGTTTTGCTTCTACAAGAAACGTTCCCATGCTATATAATCCTTTTAATGTTCCTCAGAGCTATTCAAATTGTTTTAGGTGCTGAAGAAAAATCTTTTGTTTCTCTAATCATTTAAAGAAAAGTAAAGAAAGAAACTGAACTAACCTATTTTCCATCAGTCTTGCTGTTCAGTAGTGGCTTTGCTTTTGATAGTAGTTTATCCTTTACTTCGCTATCAGGTTATGAAGTTTCTGTACAAACCAACTGGGAGTACTTATAGAGAACAGTCTAACTGGCATGGACTGGAGGCTGGCCTCATTTGGGAATGTCCAAGCCATCTTCCACTGATCTGATTTCTTACCCCTATAGGTAGGAAATTGAGGGCAGAATATGGCATAGTGTGTGAGCCCAACAATAAGTAATGCCTCTTTGCTGCTGTTACTGTGAAAAATCACATTACATTTCACTAAAATAATTGACCACTTCATTGCTAAATTTGGAAACTCTGATTCTCATAGGGATTCTTCCATTAGATTTTTGCACCTAATTTTTTTGAACGGGGCATGAGAGTCCTGGCAAAACTCTGAATTAATGAAAGAGAAGGTTGTTGTGCTCTCATGCGGGATTGGAGTATCTGTGGATGCTGCAGGTCACATCCTAAGTGCAACGGGAGGGTGGTAGGGCACCATCACAAGGGTAACAGAGCTTTGGAAGCACTGTGGCAGAGTTATTATGAAGGAAACTTGCTCTTCATTCTCATTGTTTGTGTCCAGTGCAATTACCAGGTTAATTCTACTAGATATTGGAATGACTCCCAACCTATGGAAAAATCTGACCCCCTCAAATCCCACTCTCAGCAATGTTGCAAATCCTTCTGCTCCCTCCCTCTAATTCTGTCACACATACAGAGGCACAAGTGTCCATACTAAAGACTGTAAATTTTCTTTTGTCTTTCCTTTAAGCTGTTTCAAGATTTATTAATTTCTCAGAGGAAGGATATGTGCCCCTTATTAGCATCCAGGATTGTGAAGACTAACTTCTCTGTAACATAGACTAAATGAGATCTGAAGGGGTTGGCACACAGCCTCATCTCTTGCTTTCTGTCTGTGTCTTCCCCCCTCATTTGCTTTATATATAAAATAAAAATGTCAACTGACTCAGAAACAAACTGTGATCGGCATTTCTTGCATCTCTACAAAAGCTGCCTTGATTGTTCATCAGGGCACACTGAGTGCGGGAAGAGAAGTGAGGACTTGTCACACGTGTGTAAGCACCTAACACGTTTCTTTTGAAGTTAGCATTGAATCAAAGTCCCCATCAGCCCTGGAGCTTACAGTCATCTCTTAACTGTAAAAAATATTTTTTAAAAGTAGCATATAATTATGACCAGAAGGAGGGGGCGAGCACTGTATTGGCAAACAAGAGGGAGGATTTGAAGAGCAAGGAGGGGTAGGGTAGCTAGGCTCACAGGGACACAGGAAATTTGTTGCCTTTCATTGTCTTGATTTTTGGCTGATTTCTTTTGACATTAGTTACAGCATTGGGTTTTTCATATTTATTTCCCCCAGTTCAAAATAAAAATTAAAAGAGGACTTGGAAGGAACAGATTCTGTTACTATAGATGGCTAGAGTGGTACTTATGATATCTATCTCATTTCTGACTTCTGTCAGCTCAAACAGCGTCTTGTCTATTCCTCATCTTAAAAAAATTAAGTCCTCTATAGCAAAGTCACAGCACAGCCACACCCTATCAAACTCGGTGTTACAAAAGCTCTCCATCAATCAACCACCCAAATGTCACTGTGCAAACATCGTAACACTACAACTCACCCATGGCAGCAGAATGCTGTTATCCACTCACTAAATTATATAGTATAGCACCTCTCCTTCTTCTGGCACAGAAATAGCGTAACCAGCCTTTAGCTATTGAGGTTGACAGCAACAAATTTTTGGCCATCTCCCCTCATGGTTATCATTATGCTTCACACTGTAATCAAAGGGAACTTTGCAATGATTAGTTGTCAGGTAGTGGAAAAATATGGGTGGATTTTTAGCATCACATCTTTGGGAGGAAGATGAAATTGCTCACATACATATACAGCACGCAAAATGGGAAAAAAAGGAAGTGATGGTGATTGCCAGTAGTGAAGGCGCTGAACCTGCATAAAAATCACTGAGTTTTCTTGGATGTGGCTCTTCTTTCCACTTGAAAAACCACAATTAATTCTTCAGTATAATATCACTGCTTGAGAGTTTAAAAATCTCACTCTTGGATATTAAATTTGCTGCTTAATACAAAAAGCCATTTATAAAAACTTTTTAAATTAAAGCACTGAGTGTGACGACTGCTGTATGTGGGGTCAGATTAGTTTTTCTTGTAGGTGTTTGTAAAACTGTTTATCTGTTTTGTAGGTTTCATAGACTTTAACGTGAGCGTGTAATCATGCAGTCATCTATCTCAAAAAGCTATGTATGAATAGTGATTTAGCATTTGCTGCTTATCACTCCCCCATGTAAAAAGTTTTGTTCCTCTAGTCAGGAACTGGAAACAGTACTGTGCTACCACTCGTGTACTGTGAATAGGGAATAATTGAAGTGAGCAGCTCGCAAGTGTTCTGGAGGCGGAAATGTGCTCAAATGAAATATTTGGCGGATGTTTCTGCATAACAAATCCATTCACAGAAATCTGGTTCAGTCCATGAAGAATAAAAAGGGGCCAAAATTGCATGGATTTTTATTGTCAGTGAATTATTTATCTAGCCATAACCATTATTATTTAATATTTTATACATAGTACTGATGATAAAAGGCTTAGCAAAAGTGAGTTAGAAATGCTGCCTGCAGCAGAAAGTGTACAACCTGTGTCGGTCATAAGCAAGAGTGGGTGATAAGGCAGAGCTGTGCTGTTATGTGTTTCCACATGTGCACCAGAACATGGTCGTTTCTACTAGCAAGGAACCCTCTGGCTGTGTATTCCAAGAAAAGAGTTGAGCTATGAAATGGCAATGCAGGTGTTCAACCATTTACCTCTCCCTCAGAAAGACTGGGAAGTCTGGGGTTTGAAATTTTGTTATGATAAATACACAGATGCGTAGATGCCTTTGGCAATGTTTGCTTTCTGCTTGCACATTGACAATGGGAATAGATCCAAAACCCCTTGAATCTCAATTTGGTAGCAAGGATTCAGAAGCTTGGAGGCTCATCCTTACCGCAAATGAACCAGTGTCACTCAAAAAACTTGTCACCAAAATCTGCTCCACTGGATTTCCAATGCTTTCTAGTTTCGTCTGTGCCATATATATGTAAAGGTCTATGTTCATAGTACTTTGGTGCTTCACCAAAAGGAGCAGAAGTCACAGAGGTAATTGGAAAAAAGTTATATATTTGGTAAGGGGTTTACTAAAGAATTTTTTCCTACCTTGTAAACATCTTTAAAGAATCTGTTTTATTGAATTTGGAAAATTAATCTACTACATGTCCTTAAATATGACACCTGTTCTACATGGTTAAATTCCATTCTTTGTTGCATCTTTTGAAAGGTAAGCTCAAGTGAAAATTAAAGCCCTGTGACTTCACAAAATTGTTTTTAGTTCAGATTGTACTTTGGATGTCTTTGTAACTGCAACAATGGTAACATTGTGAGCTGAGAGCTGAGAGGGGCTGAGGTGGGATGGTTTTCCAAAAGAAAAGCCTGTTTTCCAGAACCTGACATTACATTGAATATGGAGAAAAAACAACTAATTTCTTAGTTGAGAAGACAACTTTGGCTTAATGTAAAGCCCCACCAGTTGTCTCAGAGTGCATTTTAAATTTAGAAACTTAATGATTGTAATTGTTGCCATCACTAACAAATATGCTGAAGAAAATGATATAATAGTGATCAGATCGTGTCACTGGATGAATGATATTCATGAAGAACTCTAGTAAGATTAGTTGTGTATTCTGGGAGGTAAGTGGTTATGGATCAAACCCTGAGGGGTGCCTGTTTCCAAATTCTCTCATGTTTTGGTACTGTGATTTGTGTCCAGTCTCTGTGATCTGAGAATGGGTGTTTTCTGTCAACACCTAGGATTTTTATTCGTGCTGTAGCCAAATTCTTCTTTTCATTACCTTATACGAATTCTAGTGAATTTAATGGGAGTGATGAAAGAATAATTGGGGGGAGGGG
>NW_009592965.1:55120-72609 GCF_000690535.1 Cariama cristata | reverse complement strand
GGAAAAAAGTTTTCCACCTCCAAGGGGGGAAAAAAAAATTTAAAAAGGAAAAAAAAAAAAAAGAAAAAAGGCAAGAAATTACTTCATGGAGCAGAGCTTGGCATTAATGCTTAAACAGATGGCTGTGATGATAGGACTGCAGGCACCAGCAAGTCAAGGTAGAGCGGACAGAGAATATTTGTTTTGTACATGTGCATGACAAGTGGGAGCAGTCACATTGCTTGTTCTTTTTATAATGTGAGTCATGACAAAATTACTTTAGCTTTCAGGAATTTGAAAGAGAATGAGAGGAAGAAAACACTTGGCATCTGCAATTTAATGCTTTTAACTGGAGAAAGAGAGCTAAGCTAATACCCAAGTGTTTCACGTGTTGCAGGCAGGCGCTAATATACCCAGAGGGTAGTTAAAGACTCCTTGGAGAACCTCACAGCCACCTCATTCTCACTTCATCACGACAGCCTCACTTCCCACAGTTTAAAAAAGAAGAAAAAAGACACCCTGAGTTGCCAGTAAGGTGGGAGATGTGTGGATCGTTTTTCAGTTCTGCTATTCTCAATAGCTCTCCTACTGTGCCTTCTCTTCAGCTGGGCTCTCAGATGTTTAAGTCATTATCTAATAATTTTCTCTATGTAGTGATGCTTCAGGTACAATTTCTTTCAGGTCAAAAGAAATGTAGAATGAGTTCCCAACTGTTGCTATCCTATCAAAAATAAAGACCCTTCAATACAGCATAATGGCACTGGACATAAGTCTGCTCCTGTTCTTCCAAAACCCAAAGGCTGTCACTACCTAAGTTGAAGGAGACCCTCTGTTCCGTCTTCATAGTCTAAGCATATGCGCAGTGCTGACTGCTAGAGCAGCTCTGATTCCATCCTGTGGGACGAGCAATATAGGCAGGTACCTCCAGTCTCTTATAAGCAAGTCAATTACAAATTCATCGTTTAAAAAAAAAAACACACAAAACAAAAAACAAAAAGGGAGAAATGTAGTCGCTATTTTGCTAAGAGTATTGGGTTGCAGAAGTAAGGGATGGAAAAGCCCTGCCATATTCCATTTAGTCAGTTTGCCTAAGCGCAAAGCAGAATTATTCCCCAGCAGTATAACCTGCAGGGTTTTTCTGTTATGTATAAAGGTAGCATTTATTACATATTTATTACTGCAGAGCCACTGGGATTTTCATGTTACCATTGCAGCTAATGAAGTGTCACAGCTCTGCCCTAAGGTCTGACCTAGGCAGCTTCTTGGCTTTTGTTTGTTTTCTTGCCAGTAAATCATCATGGGCTAACTTTGCTGTCCTGAAGGGGTTGCTCATGGATTCAAAAACACTGAAGGGAAGAGTCAGATGGATGAGAGGAGACAATGTATGAAGGAAAGGAAAATAGTTTATATGCTGGAAAATATAATACAAAAGGTGACTGTGGAGAAGTCTTATTGGCAACCAATTATTCAGTTCATTGGCAACCAATTAGTCAGTGTTGTGAACACCTCATATTCCTTTCAATCATGGGGTGCTTGTTAGCTTGCAGGATTGAGTCTGTGGTACTGAGATTCATAAACCTTAATTATCAGCAATTCCTAGATGCATTTGTCTGTGAGTCATGGCAAGCAGGGCAGTTCTGGGTTTATCTTAACAAGTTCTGTCTCTGTGCTTGTGTACTGAAAGAGGCTCTTCCTGCCATACATAATGACGATGTTTCAATGACACAGTTGATCCAGCTTTAGCACATCTCAGATAAAAAACAGAAAAGCTGGGCCACATGGCACCAATAAATTTATTCTGCTTTCTCAGGTTTGTTTAAAGGATTTTGGTGTGTACCGGTAGACTTTATGCTGGATCTTGGACTGTCTTTTTAAGTACCTCTGATTATATGCTGGGTCAGGTATATTCAACCCCAGCTGCTGTGACAATGGCCTTAAATGCTCTATCATAATCTCTGGCTAATTTAACAGAGGTGCAGCTGTGGGCCTATGCCTGATCTGTATCAAATTAGTACTGATAGGCAGTGTGGATGTCTGGTATTAATAATTGTGCAATCATGCCCTCCTGTCAGAGAACATTCAGGGACAGCCAGCAGGATGTGGTATGAGAGAAGTGACAGGAGTCTCCTTTCCAGGATAAGGGATTAAGGATTATTAAAGATGCTCAGCTCTGTTATGATTTTGTCTGTTTTGCTTTGCCCTGTGTCTCTGCAATCCATGTTAGAAACTTTATCCTCTGGTCCAAGCCACCACTGTAAGAGTGTGCTAGCAGGCATGTGAGTAGGCTATGTCCAGCTTCCTGCAGCCAGGAGTTCAGCTCCTGCAGATTTTCAGAGCCCGCTCTGTGGTCTCGGAATGCTCCTATGTGGTGTCCTTGCTGTCACCTATCAGAGAGAAAGTGGAATGTGAAAAGGATACCTTTGATAAAAGCAGAAATGGGGAACTTCCTTTTTTGCTGTAGAGGAGCATCAGTGTTTAGCATGGCAGTGGTTTGACTTAGCTCATCTTCCATGCAACTCCATGCAAGTTGCAGATACCTTTTTACACCACAGAAATCTGCTATCGACTTAGTAAATCACGTTGGGATTAATCTTTAAGAGGCTATTTGGAAAAGGGTAGGTGTGGACCTGGACTCAGCAGACAGAAATTCAGCTTTTCTTTTTTATCTAAAAATGCCTTTTGGAGTCAGAATCTCAAGCGGTGCTGGGACGTGTGCTAATTCATCACAAGCCTTTAGTATGTACTGGTGCTTCCTGTTGGACTCAGTTTAGAAATGGAGGTAGGTTGTCTTATTATGGAGTAAATCTTAAGGAAAGAAGGAGGTCTTATTGTTATCTTCCCCCTCATATATCCATGAGACACAATGATATGCTGATGTCCGATGGTGCATAGGGATGCATTTGCTCCTTCCTTTATCAAGGAATTTGTCTGGAAGTTTGGGAGTCAAATTCCTAAATTATTTTCCTCTTTGTTAATACAGCTTGTTTTGTGCTCTACATTATAGCTGTAAAGAAGAGTTTAAAAGCATATGCTAGGTATTGGAAAGCAGGTATTTCTAAGTTGAAATGTGACAAATTTTTAGATTCACAGGTTCTTTTTGTCTGTCCACTGAAGTTCCCATTTTGTTCTCTCTAGCTGGTCTTTTAAGCTTTGTGAGTTCACTCCCACTATTAACCTTCTTCTTAGCAGCACTTTCCTGCCTCTGTGCTGCCTCACATCTAACTGATCTTCTGCTCACCCTTTTTAGGACTCATCTTTTTCTCTTGACTTGTACTGTTGCCTGTTGCTAGAGTATCCGAGCCAGTTCTCTTTTCAAGAATAGAGGGAACAGTTTTGTAAGCGTGTGAAACTCAGAAGACTAAGAATGACTTTTCCAGAGCTCACTTTCCACAACTCTTAAACTGCCAGAGGTTTCAAACATGATTACACAGGGCAGGGAGAGATGATGGGAGAACAAAGTCTGAGGGATGAAGGAAGCAGGGGCAGAGGAGACTTCCGACTTCCTCCTCTAGGAAGGTTTCCCCTGGGACTGGAATGATGTATTTCTGCATAACAGAACAGACTAAGAGGGGAGAAATCTCCAGGGAACTGCAGGGTTTCTTGTGTCTCTTTTTTCATCCTGCAATGCACAAAGTTTGCTTAAGGCAGGATCTTTGTGGTGTTTTCTTGCTTTCTGAAGGTGTAAAAGCAATAGTTTGAGTTCTGAGTTTCTTTCCAGCTGTAATAGAAGAGCTTTTTGAAGTCAAGTTTTTCCTCCAGTTCTCAAGAGTTTGTCCTCCCTTCCACACTATGCCCTTTATTTGTGTGCACGAAGCCTCTGGCACCCTAGAGGGAGGAAGTGTATCCTGGAAAGGTAACTCTTAGTCCTGTGTGTGTTTAAACCTGTTCCCTGAAATCCTGAATAGAGAGTTGGCTATGGTCCCAGCTGGAGATGACAGCATACTAAACGCGGTCTGTGAAAAGCCTTCTTACACAGGGGGGCATAGCATAGGTCACTTACAGTCTTTTCTTTGTTTTGCTGCTGTGATGCAAAGGGAATGGGAACAAGTCATCAGAGGACCAACATCCTGTGATGAACTTGGATCTAGAATTGACCTCTTCTCCTTTCATTACTTTCCCTTCTCTCCTCCTCCCATTTTCTTCTATTATTTAATTTTCTAAACAAACATCCCCCAGTGTACACTACGTAAATATTGTCACTGAATTACTGTCTGTTTGCTTAGCTCATTAGAGAAAGCCATGATAAGCTTTTTAATTACAAAATTACCTTCGCCAAATCAATTTCTTTCATTTAATGAACTGAAGAAAGCTGCAAATGGGAGGGGTAACATTCCCTTTTCCCCCGAAGTATAAATTAACTACCTCCAACCCTGGAGTTCCTACATAAAGTCAAGGTAGCCAAGAAATAGATTTTCTAAGTTCTTAAAAAATTGTGAGTTGAAGAGTATCTTGAGCCTCCCTTTGTTTTCTGTCTTGTGTAGTTAATCCTTTCAGGAGTTGGTTTGTGCTCCTCTCTTTTCCACTTTACTCTATGTATTTATTTTATCTTCACCTCAGAGGCAGCAGTCACAAAACCAAATATGCTTGAAAGCAAAACCATTCATGTAGTTTCCATAGCATGCTTCTTGGTGAAACATTGCTTCTCCATGAAAGGACAGCACCAGTGGAAGGAAGCTTCTTCAGCAATTCCAGAGGGAACTGGTTGGATGGAAAGAGATTGTTAGTGGCTTTACAGGCAGTTCATGTCAAAAGAATTGCAGTTCAGAAAGGAAGGAAGATAGACAAATCAACTGGATTGCTTAGTGGTCTGATGGATATGTTTGCACACCCTAGTTTCGTTGTAAGACCTTGAATTGAATAGAGCAAGATGTCAAAGATGGGATAGCCTGAATGATCCTAGGGCATCCACAGGTAGACTATAGCAGACATAGGTGTATTGAACACTGTATTTCTCAGTTGTGAACTCTATCCCAGTGCATATGGTTTTTGTTTTTGTCAGTGAGTGGGTGGCAGAATGAGTGGAGAGTCTGCATTTTCATGACTGATTCACAGTCTAACTACTCAGATGAAGCCATCAGAGAAGATGGGTTTGTGCTAAGATGCTGGTTAGGACCATGACCTGGAGCAAATAAGGCACAGACAAACTTCCCGATTTGTTGATCTATTTTTGAGGGCGGTCCTCTCCAGGGAAGTGGAGGGATAGACCGGCATGTACAGTAATGTCTTAACTGCTTGAGTTAAATTTGCCAAAGCTTATCTGTCAGAACTATTTACTTGATTTTTAGAACTGAAACTGGCAGTAAGAGAAAAGGTTCTCTCCATATTTGTGTAAGATTTCCTAGTATTCTTGTTTTGGTATATTGTCAGAGTGGGTGGTGTTATCCCCAGGTTCTGCTCTGAGCTTAAAAACAATTAGCTATTCCTGCTAATGTGATCAGAAGTTAAGTAATTCACAAACCTAATGCTGAACTTGTCACCTGTGCACTTCAGTGTCATTGTTCTGCAGAACTGTGTGGGGACAGCCCACACCTCTCATAGCCTGCACATTCTTACCTCGCTCTGTGGGCTCTGTCAGCTCTGCCACTGGGTCAGATTTCTTTAACAATTCTGGTGACTTTAATGTTAGTATCTCATCCCTTCTCAGTTTACCACCTGTAGAGAGTTAGGAAATACTTAGTACCATGGCATTGAAAAGAACCAAACTCTGAACAATATTTTTGAATCCTTAAAAAAACCACTTTGAGCTCAAATGAAAACTATAGCCAATCCTTTTTCATCCAAGTCAACACTCCAATTTCTTGCCACTTTGGTTATTGTTTAGATGAGAGCATGGGGGCAACCACATGACTTAAAGGGAGGAGAAAAGGGTAAAGCCAAATGTTCAAAGTTTCTGGAAGGGTTTCCGTGACATATAGAGGAACTCCTTTCTCCAGGCCACTGAAATCATGAGTGGGTATAGAGAACTGGCTGTGTTTGTTACTGTGCATCAGCTCTGTTCCCTATGGTTGGGAAAGGTTTGACAGGAACATCAGAAAAGAGAAGCCTGTTTCTCTCCTGATCAGCATTGCATTGGACTTGTTCTTAAACATAATGAACCAAGTTCTGGAGCATTTGTCTGCTGCTTTTGTAATATAAAATTCATATGTATTTAGTGTATTTATTTATCATGAAACTCAGTTGCCATAATGCTGATTTCTGGCTGGCAAAAATGATGCAACATGGAAGTGCTGCTGTAGAAGAGGTGGACATGGCTATGACTGGTTTCAGCTTCGTACTCCTAATTGCAAGGGTAGCTCTTTGAAACTATAAATAGGATAACAACAATCAAAGAAGCTTCTTGGAGACTGAAGGGCAGCAGTTAGTCATCTCAGCCTTCTACCCTCAGACTATGCTAAGCATAGCTCTTCTGCTGCTCACAATAGAACCAGAGTGTGTTTGCCAAGTGAATCTGTGTGCTGCAGATGAACAGGTGTCCCTTATGTCAGATTACAAAACATCCTAGAGCTGCAAGGCCCATCGCCTCCTGGGGAGAAGTAATGAAAGAAAATCTAATCTTCTGAATTTAAGCAGTAATAAGAATCCTCAGTGAAGCAGAACCCTTTTCTCTGCCATTCTCCTGCTACCTGCTGTTTTGCATAATGATTATACCTACTGAGATGATGCACCCAGGGCTTCTTAGTACAGTAGTCTGGCTACTCTGTGGTGAAGGCAGGGTGGATCCTGGCTTTCAGTCCTTGCTTTGCTGTGCTACTCAGTAGTCTAGTGATCAGAGAGGTGAACAAGGAATTTGAGAGTAGTATTTGTCCTCTGGAGCTCAGTTGAAGGCACCTTGGTTTAAAGTCCTGTGGAGTCTATTAGCAAATAATAGTTGTGAGAAGCATGTGAAGGTCAACGAATATCCATTACTACTTCATATTATTACTTCGTATTGCTACTTTGTATTATTACTTCCTATATACAGGAACCAAACCTATGTTTGTTGTTTCACAAATACCCAGAAGCAGACAAGTTAATGGGACGCAACTGGATCCATGCTTCTAGATCAACATAACAAGTTCTTCCTCCACTTACTATAGGACTTGCTGAAAAGATACTTCCATAGTGATTGAGCCTTTCTGATGTTATGTATCTTTTCCTGGAGAAACATGCTTTCTGGAAAGAAGATCCCTGGCCTGGTGAAATTTTCTAGGAACCATTTCAATTAAGAGCTGGTTAAAAGACATAATAACAAAAAGGTGAATAGCTAATCATAGCTCACTAAACCTTAGCAGCAACCCCTCTCTTGTTTCTTTCTAGTCAAGGTAGGGATGAGCTATTGGGAACTGAAGAAGCCACTTCCCCTTGCTTAAAAAGAGAAATTTTACAAGGAACACGTCCATTCCATTGTGAGCAATCCCCCAAGGGTTTTGAGTTGTGTGCTTTTGCAACGGACCAAATTAATCCATGACATAAGAGATTGTGTTGCCATTGAGTTCACATGAGTTGCTCCCCAGAAGGGAGCAGGGAGAGGGCAAGCACTCACCCTCTGCTCTCAGGCTCCCACTTGCCTGCCTGCACCTGCTTTTGTAACCCTGCAGCTTTTCCTCCTATTATCCTGCCTGCTGATCCGTGCCTGATGGCAGTGTCAGACCTTCAACACCACGAGCTCTCCAATTGCTGCACTCTGTGCTCTTTAACATGACAATTAAAAATGATTTACGAAAGGTCGTTTCCATTCCAAATAGAGAGCAGGAAGAGGCTGTGATGCTTGCTGCCGGTATCAGACGTATCCAGCCATCTCAGCAGCTGCATTCACCACTCGTTTGTGCCCAGCATCTTACGTAGGATGCCTGTTCTCGAAGAGCTGCTTTGTGAAAACTCTCTGTAGGGCTAGAGGGGTCAGTGGAGCAGAGTCAGCCTCCTGGAGATAGTGGCCTGTTTCCAGTAAGGAGACATTTGATAGTTTTATGGGACTGTTATACAGATATACCTGTAAGATGGGAGAATACTATGCAGGAGAACAAGTGCTGTCATGGGGACTGATTATTAGCTGTCAGTCAGGGAAGACTGTATAGCATTTGCTGTTTGTTATTGTTGGTCTTTTCCTCACAGAGAAAGTTGGGGCTGAGATTGATCCATGAGCATTTTAGAAGGTATCCATGCAACCTAATTTTGAGTAACTAAACTGTGAGGCAGGAATCACTGTGCAGTCTGTGAAGAGAAATGAGATCCATCACAGACTTTTGGAGCACCAATGTCAGGCATTCATCCTGAATCACCTTCTGAAGAGGGCTGCTAGGTCCTGCAAACACAGTATGAATTCCTGCTCCTCTCCTCTTTGTTATGCTGAGTAGCATTGTCTGCCTCGTGGATCTGTATTTGGGCTTGGGGGAGGTATGGCTGATATTGTGGTTCCCAGACCTGATGATCTGGCACTTTCATTGAATGCTTTTTGTTTGTTAGGGTCAGTTATGTTTCCAGTCTGTGACAGAAACTCCTAAAGAAGTTCTGTGCATGTTTATCCTGAACCTAGCCCCTAGCTCTGCAGCAACTAAACTGTATTATGATACAGGTATATTCTGCAGGATCTGGTTTGCTCTGACAGGAGGGATTGATGACAGGAAGGATTTTTTCAATCATCGATATTTTTCAGTGAAGAAGGATCAACTGCTACGATATTTTGTCCACCAGCAGTGACCAAGTCAGTCCATGGAAGTGAAGGTGAATACAAAGTACTAATGATACTTCCTCTCCTATTTCTTTCTCCTCTTGCACCTTTTAGCTCAAGTTGTGTCAAAAACTTATGTCATTTCTTGATTTAGCTCAACAGGAAAGAGCCCATCCTGAATTTTGCATACTCTTTACAGTAAACTCTCCTTGCTTGCAATTCACTGTCAGACACTGACCAGCATCATCTTCCTCTATGTGCTGCTCTGCCCATGGTCATGACTGTTCATTTATGGCTAGGATGGGATTGACAAAATGTTGTGGGACTGTGGGCAACCCGGTGTCCCAAAGGGCTAGCACTGTGTAGTGAGAGGGAGCCACCCAACCAGGGTTGCTGATATAAGTGTAATGCTAAAGGATCTTCCAATCAGTCTGATACTAGCATGGGTCACAGTCATGCTGCTTCTCAGAGACGGGTACATGATAACCCAAAGTTAATTGCTGCTACCATGCAGTTCAGCAGAATCTGTTTGGTGTTTTCTCAGCTGATTGTAGTACCTTCTGCTGTCAATGAGAGACCAGCTCTGTTACAGAAAGATTTTGCTACTTTTGAATACAGAGATGGGGATTGTAATTGTTCTTAGTTCTGCCCTGGTGGATTATCAGTGGTCATTACTTCAAGGCTTGTTCACGTAGAGCATTTGTGAGCTACACGAAGTTTAGTTCAGCTACATACTGCTGCTCTGGGAAAAAATGGAAGGAGTGGAAAATCACCTTCGAAAGAGAAATAAGGAAAATAACATACACATGTGAACAAGACCTGCATGCCAACGTGGCAGGAAGCAGGTATTCTCCTGTTGTAGTGGCCACACTCTGGCCTTCTCAGAAAATGCTCATTTTGCACAGTGAAAACAAGAGAAAAATAAACTGGAAAAAGAGATTTAGACTATATTAATCTATAAGCATAATCGAGTTACAAATTTTTCAGCTCTGTAGGTATGGGGTTAAATCCTGTCCATAATGGAGTAAAAGAATCTAGTGATCTCAGATTCCTCTACTATAGATTCCAGCCTCAAAGGGGACTTTTCCAAGTCTTGAAAGACTGGAAGAACACAAGGTTCATCATAGGTCCATTGATGGAGTTGGTTGAGTTACGTTGTGGAATAATTGCTATGGGTAGAGGAAGGAAGGGGATGAGTTCTGGGGAAGAGGGTGGCAATATTATTGTAGCACAGAGACCTCAACTATCTCAGGAGCTGAAGGTCAGGACAGAAGTGTTTGAGAAAATAAATTGTATCGCCTGTCCAAACTTTGTGTGGTTCTGCTTGATGCTTTCAGTCACTCTCTGCTATAAGCTTTGGAAATATTTTCCATATTTAAGGTAAAATGATGGATAAAATAAACTGCTATGTTATTTTAAATGAGAGAAAATAGTTTTCATCTTTAATTTCCCTTATTTTCGTCCCATCACCACCAGCAACTCAGGGTAGAGTATTTTGTTTTCATGCCAATATCATGTGCAATCTGAAATAGTCTGATGTGTCACATACCTTGACATGACAGAGACTGGCATCGTAGGTCAGGACCTGGAGCACAATTGTTAAGCTAATTTAAAAAATAAGTAAATAAAAAAGTGAGGCAAGTACTGGTCATTTGACCTGATCTTTGAGATTCCATTAAAATGCCATTTTCCTGACAACTTTTTAACTCTGAACTTCTCCGAAGTACTCATTATTCAGATGTCTTTGAGTCCCATCTTTCAGAGCACTTGACAAAGATGGAAGATGCTGCTACTGCTTTAAGGAGCAGGAAAACACGAATGGAAAGAAGTGATGTAACATGCCCAAAACTGACACACTTATAGAGTTAGGGATATAACTTGAGTCCTCTGACTTGCAGCTCTCTTTTCAGTCCCATCAATAGTGCTTTTCAAGAAAATAGATGAGGAACCTCAGATTTGCAGCAGAAGGAAATGGAAATCAAACAGTGGCTTTTAGAGTGGTGACTGAACAGAGGTGACATTTGTGGTAACTTCTTTGCTAGGTGAGGGTTATATCAGGTGAAGTTAGGGTTTGAGTGTAGTCCTTCAAAAACACTGGGTTTTCCATATGGCAGCATTCTTCCTTGGTTATGCTCTGCAGGCGGGAGAGCCTCTACAGTATCTCTGTGTATGTAGGCACTAGGCATGGCTCCATTTCTGTTCTGTTTTAGTGTAGGCTCCTAGATCCTTCTGAGCAAGAGTTAAACTGTATTTCAGTGCATGTTGCTCAAATCAGAGGAGGTAATTAATTCAGAGAACAACTCATTTTTCTGCTCCTCCCATCCCAGCAACATAAAAACAAGATCAGTCTGTAGAGCCGAGGCGTTTGCAGCATTCACAAGTGAAAAGTTGTCAGACACTGAAACACAGGTAAATGCTTCTGAAATTACCTTTAATTACAGTGTTGTGTGTGTCTGTATCATATACGTTCCCTCCCTACCACCCAGCCTTCTTCCTACCTCCCCCACCTCAACTGTGCTTGCTATCTTCTGAGAACCAAGGTACATGCATAGCAGTCAACAGAACCTTTTCCAGCTGCTTAGGCTAAGGCAGGATTTGCAGAGACTTTGTGATGAGGCTGTTAATTTTGGGTTATGTTAGTCATACAGGGAATTGTGCCAGATTGTGTCTCAGGGCATGTCTGTGTCCAGCAGTCATCGTACAGAATCTTCTTGTATAGCTGTCATGGGTGAATCTCATTTCTCTACCAAGATGAAGGCACAGGCTTGCCATCTCGTCGTTTCATGACACCCTCTTCTATACCAGTAGATGTGTCACAGTCGTAGAGAGAAGAGACAAAACACTTCTCTCTAGCAAAGGACTTTGAAGAAGGAAAGATGTAGTTCTGCTAGCTAGTCTGATGATATGAGAAACTGGCCAAGTTGTGATAAGAGTTTGGTGACCTGACATCAGAGTTTCACCTAGGCAGCTGACATCATCGCCTAGTTGTATCTCCTCTCAGATATTTGAAAAGTTCCTGCTCCCTGTGCTGTAACTAAGATGTAAGGAATGGCTTTTTCTTACTCTCAGAAGTATTTACATTGAGGAGGGGCTATCCTGATCAGACCTACAGTAGGAGCAGATTGTATTTAAAAACGTATACAGAAGAGATGGCATGTTAGCAGGGCAGCGTGTTGTTTCAGGCTGCCTCATAAACACAAGCCGTACACCAGTCAGCCTTGGCTTGGGAGCTCATTCTTGTGCTCCAGTCCCAGGCATATTTGAAAACATGGCTTCATTTATGGAGGAGATCATGACAGACTTGGATTTACTTCTTCATTATGGAGAGTCACAAGATGGTGGGAAGAAGCAGGGCTAAGGACAGGGAGAATCCCTTTGCAGGTGGGACATATTCTGTTGTGGCATAGATAGGACCAGTATCTTTTGCATGCCTGATGCATGAAGAAAAGATGGTGTAACAACTTTCCTCTTTTTCTTTTCCCTAATTAGCTGCTTCCAAATGACCCTTTCCCAGTCAGACTTGTGAACCCCACAGCCTGTGGATAGCACTTCTGAAAATGCGTGAGCTGATAAGAGAATCTAATGTGTGAATCACACTTAAAACAGACCCACCCACTCACTCTCTGACATCAGGTTTTTCAGAACTGTGAAGTGAGAACAATTTTAAAATTAGAAAGCATGTCATCAAGAACTTTTATCAACCCTCAGAGAAAATAAATAACCTCTCAAGATATAAGAATGGATTTAACTAATGCAGTTATTTATTTATTTTTGCTTTGCAGTTAAAACATGCTTTCATATTTCTTCAATATCGATGTTCCTCTTCAAAAAAAAAGTGAACAATAATTGTAATGGATATCAGAAAATACTATCATCTCTAGTTCTTCTTCCATGTCTCCTGAGATCCTAATATGTAGTTTCTGGGGGATTACTTTTGCATGTAGTATACACACAACTTATTTCATTGGGTAGAACAGAGGGAAGAAAAGATAATCCTTTTTCTGGCATGTGTTTTTCTTGAACATTTGCATTTTAAAAGTAAGCAGTCTTGCATACTTTTGGAAGTGTGTGCATTTTTAAGAGGAGAAAAAAAAATCAAACCAACTAGGAAATTAAATTGCCAAGTTTTTGGACAATAAATAAATGGATACGAAAGGAAACTAACATCTTATTTTTATATTTGTTGTTGCTTTTCAAGTGTGGCCTGTGGGGTTTTCACTTTTTCATAGATCTCCAAGACTGAGTTACGTGCTAAAAAGCAGGATGGAAGGGTTGTCTACAAAAGAAATCAGTTCACTTCCTGCAGCCTCACTGCCCTGTGCTGTGATCTCACCAGATTTTGCACGGGGTTAGTTAGAGCTTGAAGAGAAGATCTCCAAAAAACCCCACAAGAAATAAGTTTTGGTGGGAAGTAATAGGGATGACTTGGTAGATGGTCTTTTGCCCCTTGGAGTGGTACTGATTCCACTGCCCTTTTGGGATAAAGCCTAGGCCTATTTCATGAGTGTTGGTGATTGTAAAGATCTTCTGTCAGTTTTCACAGTTGTAAGTATGTTAAATCCAGAGTTCTGGTCTGGTTCCAATTTGAGGAGCTATTTTCTGCTTAGTTTCTGCAGCAGATTTGTATTGGCTGCAATCTCCTCCTCCGCTTGCTGTGATACATTTTAATGTTTGCTGAGCTCTTTTAAACAGTCACCACATTCCCTTTCTGTGTGTGTTAGCAACTACTTCTGGAGTGGAACATGGCAGCACAATATTATACTTCACTTAAGAGGAGATGCAATAATGCTATAACAAATCAAAGCCATGAGAAGAAATTTAAGGTAGCCAGAAACTAATTACTAAGTTGGAATTTTGCCAGGGTAGTGGGATTAACAGGCTTATGCAGAAAGACTGGAAAGCACTTAAGGATGAAGAGAAAGATGCCTTAGACACAAGAAATGGCAAACACCTGTGCCATCTAGTCCTTCCCTTGGCATATGCTGCAAGTTTGTTCTTTATGTCGCACTCACCAGTGATACATCCAGTTTAATTATAAATGACTAAAGCAACACAAGTTCCACCATCACTCTGCGGAGGCTGTTCCAGGGGATTCATTGTCAAACAGAAATGCATCTTGACATTCCTCCTTCATGTTCTTTTGTGTCTTTTTCTTCTTAATTGCACAGCCTGGAATTGTTTCCTTCCCGTTCTTCCATCTCTCCCCACTACAGATCTTGAATAACCTGCCCTTCAAAGGCTCATAGATGTTTAGCATAGGGGGCTGTTTTCTGCAGGCCTGCCTTTCCAACCGTCAGGCAGGTTTTGTCAAACAGCCCCTGCAATCACTTGTAGCCTCGTCTACAAACAGCTTGAGCTGTAACGCTCACTTAAAATCACTATCTCCATTGGATGCTGGAGTCACTTACCCAAAGGTGGAAGGACAGGGTCAGGGTTATGAGGCCCAAGAGGGATCATATGCCCAGGCAGGCCAGACTTATTCATCCACTGGCCCGGGTTCCTTTTCAACTGGGTTTTGTTCATGCCAGCTTAGGTGAACTGCCTGTTAGATCACTTTGGAAGAGGCAGGCTTTTTAACAGAAAAAGTTTTTTGAGATTTGTTGGCCTCTCAGGTTTTCTGGAGCTTTACTATGAGCTCTGCATGTTAGTGGGCAAAATATTCTCTCTGTGCTATAGGGAACTCAACTTTGCATTGTGTGGCTATTCCACTGCTTACCTTATGCAGCACAAATAATAAATAAGCAGCTGTAAATGTTGTGATTTAGGGATTGGATCTCATTTTAGACTCAGATTGGAATGGTTCACATAAATGGTTTTAGTGTTTGAGTCAGACTGCTGTTCCCTTTACGCTCAGTTCTCTCAAGCTGTAGTGTCCGTCTGTCCTGAGCATGCACATCCCACCCATTGCCAGGGCTCGTAAGTGAGATTAGTTTTGATTTATGGGAAGTGGCCATATTTACAGATTTTCTTTTTGCATTTTTTTTCTAATATTTAAAAATATGTGTAGAGGGATTTTTGTGTTCTTCAGCACATCTTGGTACATGTACCAAAAGCAATACATTCGTATTTTTCAGGGCAGAGGATGTTTTCCAGTATGTCAGGCCTTTGTCCTGCAGTGAACTGTTCAGGGGAGGCCTCTACATCTGCAAACCTCAGTAGCTACAAAGTCACACAATGTACTTACCTGTATATTCTCAGTTTATGTAATATACTCAATGAATATACTTAACATTGTTTTCAGAGGAAAAGAGTGGCTGTTTCATTTCTTTCTAATTATAGCACAAATAAGACTTTGTTAATCATTTGTCTTTAGAAAAATGATAAAAGACTCCAATTACTGAAAAGAATGCAGTAAGCAAAAATGGCTTTGATTGCTTCTCTTGACACATTGTCTCAAACAGAACTTGAAAGTCAGAATAGATCAGATAACCTGACAAAGCGCCAAAACTGAGCAGATCGCTGGGTTTATCTGCTAGGGGTTTATATTCATTTTCAGAGTGTATGTCATCGAGTAGGACTACTCAGGAGCAGGGTTAGAAGGTAAGATAAAGTGCAACTCCATAAAGAAAAAGAAAACAACAGCTTTCTAAGTGTCTGGGAAATAGTTCTTGAGATACTGGGAAATGATGAGGCATCCCTGCCAAGCCTAGGGGACAGTTAGTAGAACTAGAACTTTATGGTGTCTTCAAGTTTTATTTTAGAACAATGCTATCTGACCTCACTGAAACCCCAGGGAAATTTCTGACATTGCATTTGTTGCAGGTATGTCCTTTATTATTTTTTAATTTTGCTTTTCAACCTCTAGTGCTAACATTTAGAACATTACAATCCAAAAGACTTTGTGTTTGTGTTCTACAGCTGGAGGTGTCAATCAATCTGTTGTTATCAGAGGTTTGTTCCATAAATGTTAGACAAATGGGGACCAATTATCCTATCTGTTATGCTGTGTGAATTTGACAAATAAAAGTGCAAGTTACAGTTAATCTTTCCGGAGTGAGTGCAAGTGTTAAGAAGAGATGCCATTTCAGAAGAGCCAGGGAGTTTGAAGGCACATAAAAGATTCAGGGCTATATGATATGTGACCATGCTGGTCTTTAGATAAGGTGTGGTCAGACCCATATCCTTCATTATTTTTCTCTCAGATTTGGATTAAAAAGTGAAAAGCTAAAGCTGCTTCAGGTAACTCTCCCTTGATCTGCTTTGTGGGAATTGCCTTGATTGGCAATACGGGAATGCAAAGTATATTGCTACAGTACTAATGCAGGATTCTTCTTGGATTTGTCATATCTGTATGATATCTTTCATGCAAGAGGTGATTGATATTGTAGTTAGGAGTTATGCTGGCAGTGTAATGATAGTAGAATTTTTTATTTAGGAAAGCTGAACTTTCAGGAGCAACTGCATTGTGTAGCTGGGGGCAGGAACTGGAAACTTTGTCTAAACTGACTCATTCACAAACACATTTTTTACTTCTATATCGGATACTTGAATACATGATGTGCTTTTTTTTAAATTGATATTACCACATGTGGTATCTCAGAGAAGCACACCAGTGAAAAGATACCAGTCTAAAACAAAGGTATGTGCCCAGATTCAGCAGATGCAATGCTGATATGTAAGAAATGGTAGACTATAAAATAGGGTGATTTACATCTGCCCATGCTCATCCAAGCCAGCTAAGGATTTCTTCTCTCTCTCTGATGTAGCTAATTTATTACAGATTATTATCTCTTATGGGATTTAGGAAGACATTCACATTGTGCATTCAGTATTAATATGCTAAGCTTATCAATGTCACGTTGTACCATCAGCTACCCTGGCACTGTGCTATGAAACCCAAAAGTTGTTCATGTATACCTGCAAAACACCTTTTGAGTTTCTCATAGGATGAAGTAAAACTACTAAAGAAAATAAAATGATCTGGAAGAAGGTGGTTTGAGAACATGGACCACTTCCTCTCTGTGACATTCTGAACAGGTACATGGACATTTTTCTTAATTATTTTCAGCCCTGCTGTCACCACCTGATACCACTCAGAGGTGTGCAGAGGTCTGAGATGCTAGCATCTCACCTCCACATGATTGGATGAGTCTGTGGCTTTTCCTGGTGGAGTACTTAGATCACATTAAGGAATTTTTGAGATCACTGTTTCAGTATCTACAGGGATTCAGTTCCCTTACCACTCCCTTACTTTTTCAGGTGAGTTCACAGTTTGCTGATACTTATCCTGAGAGACTTTTGGGGACTAAAATACCTTAAACATCAAGACACTAACTTCATACCAGCCCATAGGTATTTTACTCCAGCTTGAGCTGAAATCTCCATGGCATTGCATATTGACCTGTCCCCTGGAGAAGAATGGCTGGTACTGTATGGCCACATTTCTAGCTGCTTGGGACTTTATCAACCTAACCCGCTGGTACCAGCTGATAGTCTTGAATGCTCTGTCTTGCCTGTCTGCATTCAGGTGTAGCATTCAGGTAGCTCACACTGAAGTCAACATATCTGTATGTTTAGGCCCCACACCTATAAAAAATACTGTCAAGCTTTTTGCTTCACTTTTTTCCCTTTCTTTCTGCACTGTTCTGTTCATTTCTTTCCCTCCACGTCTCTCTTTATACTCTTCTGTGTGTCCTTTCTTATTCTCTATTTCCATTCACGTTTGTGTTATCCTAGTAATGGAGCCTGATTGCACTATTTACCTTAAGTAAAAGGACACGGTGTTCAGAGAAGAACATGAGGTGACCAAAGCATTAGAGTGTTAATACTGAGCAGACTTTTTATTTCTCCATTTATCCTGCTGCACCTGTCTCCACTCTGATATCACAGTTCACTTTCTGCTATGTCTTTGAGGACTAAAATT
>NW_009592965.1:7402-55089 GCF_000690535.1 Cariama cristata | reverse complement strand
TCCCTACTTGATCTGTTTGTTCCCTGGGCTTTTTTGGTTTTGTTTTTATACTCAACCAGACAAAAATCTAATCATCCATATAAAAAAATCAGCTTCCTGCTCTGGACTGCAAGTGCCAGCTCTTTCCTGAGAATTTGGCATTATCAGAATTACTGTTGATTATATACAAAAGCATCCTCTTGGTTGATGTGGTGTTTGGATAATGCTTTAATGATGTTGGCATAAACAATTAGTTAATACGTTATTAGAAGGACTTAGCAGGTGCTCATGTGTGCTGGTGTGGTTTTTCTGGCTATCTACTTTATAGAAAAAAAGCAGCGTGCTTCATTGTTAAAGGTGTTTTGGAGTTAGGTCTCCCTTCTTCCTCTCTCCCACTCTCTGTTTTTCTCACTTTCCCTGTTTCTCTTTCCTTCTTTCTTTCTCTTTTGCAAGCATTTCCCCCCTGCTTTTTTTCTTTCCCTCAGACTGAAAATGATGTTTGCTGCTTATGGGGTATTGATTGTGTATTATCAGTCAGGCTCACACATCGACAATTACATGTAGTGCCAAGGTAGCCGTGACAATGAGGACCAGTTGCCATGGCAGTGAAAGAGGCCTATTGCTGCTACCAGGCGCCTGCTCTATAGCGATAATCGTGCTGCTCATTTCATTTTAATTGAAATTTGAAATCATATTCTCTGGGAAGAAGCAAATGGACCTTTTTCTCCTTTTATTTTTTTTTTCCTACCAACCACCAAAAAAAAATTACAAATATGAAAGATTTGCACATTTCTTACAGCAAAATATTAACTTCCTGACAGTCAGTCAACACCGAAAGACCAGAGTCAATGCAGAGCTTTATAAAGGTAGTTTTTCAGTCTTTCTCATTCTGTTCCTAATTAATTTCCAATTGTCATTTTTCACTAGCCTCATGTTCCATTTGCTCTGCTGTGTTCTTTTTTTGGTACCAGCTGATCCAGATAGCCAGGTAGTTCTTCGCAAAAGTCACTATTTGCTGCAAGCTACAAACTCAGATTTGTTTTAGCAGTGAATAAAAGAACTTGTCCGCTATTATTTGCATAATTTTTATTAAGTTTATTGTCTAGTATAAGCAAAGTTTTCCATTGTGTAAATTGACACATCTCCAACAATGACAATGAAAACACAGTAACTCTTGTTTTCAGAGAAGTGGAAAATTAGTGAAGAGGTGGGCGGGGGGGGGTGGGGGGGGGGGGGGGGGGGGTAAGAATTTGGAAGTGTAACAGTAGTGAGAGAAAGGGTTGCAAAACAGTATATCCTGATGGCAAGAAGTGAAAAGGGGAAAGTTCTCTCACAATGTTGATGTTGGGAGAAGGACAGTGACAAAAACTGACAAAAAGGAAATTAGACCCTCTTTTCTTGATACTACTTAGACAAGGTTAACCTTCTTGGAAGCTGAGAACTAAAGTATGATGCCTGCTTGCCTTCCTCCACTTTTGGTTCGGCACAGTGTGCCTGCCTTTCTCACAGTCTTTCACGGTGGCCAAAACTTCAGTGTATATATTGAATCTACCACTGTTACCAATTTGCTTTCCCGTTTGAGGCCAAGGCTTTTGACACTGTCTCCCATAGCATCCTCATAGGTAAGCTCAGGAAGTGTGGGTTAGATGAGTGGACAGTGCGGTGGATTGAGAACTGGCTGAATGGCAGAGCTCAGAGGGTCGTGATCAGTGACGCGGAGTATTGTTGGAGGCCTGTAGCTAGCGGTGTTCCCCAGGGGTCAGTTCTGGGTCTGGTCTTGTTCAACTTATTCATCAATGACCTGGATGAAGGGATGGAGTGTACCCTCAGCAAGTTTGCTGATGATACAAAGCTGGGAGGAGTGGCTGATACACTGGAAGGCTGTGCTGCCATTCAGCGAGACCTGGACAGGCTGGAGAGTTGAGCAGAGAGGAACCTGATGAAGTTCAGCAAGGGCGAGTATAGGGTCCTGTAGCTGTAGCTGTACAGTCTGAGGGTTGACCTGGTGGAGAGCAGCTGGAGAGCAGCTCATTGGAGAAGGACCTGGGAGTCTTGGTGGACAACAAGTTGACCATGAGCCAGCAATGTGCCCTCATGGCCAAGAAGGCCAATGGTATCTTGGGGTGCATTAGGAAGAGTGTGGCCAGCAGGTCGAGGGAGGTTATCCTCCCCCTCTGCTCTGCCCTGGTGAGGCCACATCTGGAGTGCTGTGTCTGGTTCTGGGCTCCCCAGTTCAAGAAAGACAAGGGACTACTGGAAAGAGTCCAGCGGAGGGCAACAAAGATGAAGAGGGGACTGGAGCATCTCCCTTATGAGGAAAGGCTGAGGGAACTAAGTCTGTTCAGCCTGCAGAAGAGAAGACTGAGAGGGGATCTTATCAAAGCTTATAAATACCTTAAGGGTGGGCGTCAAGAGGATGGGCCCAGACTCTTTTCAGTGGTGCCCAGCATCACGTTAAGGGGCAATGGGCACAAACTGAAACACAGGAAGTTTCATCTTAATATGAGAAAGAACTTCTGTACTTGGAGGGTGGCAAAGCACTGACACAGGCTGTCCAGAGAGGTTGCGAATTCTCCTCCTCTGGAGATGTTCAAAACCCACCTGGCTGTGATTCTGTGCAACCTGGTCTAGGTGAACCTGCTTTGGCAGGGGCATTGGACTAGATGACCTCCAGAGGTACCTTCCAACCCCCACCATTCTGTGATTCTGTGACCATGGATTCAGGGAGTCTCTCACGTGTGCCAGTCTTGCTCTCTAGTAATGATAAAAGTTAGAGGTGTTGCACCTAACAATTGGATTATTTTTTTAAGTGTTCTTTTGGTTCTCTTTGGACTCTTGTGGCTTTCTAAACCAGAAATGGACCCAACAAATAGAGGATTTTACAGTTACTAGATAATGTCTTTCAAATGTAGAGAAAATATGTGGAAAATGCACTTTGTCGTTTCCTGTTACATCCTTGGTTGATTCCTTTCCTAATAAGCATCTGATTATTGGATGAACCTGAAAGGCAATCTTCAAATTTGAATCCTAAGCTTCAAAAAGTTAAGGCTTGTTAAGGCTTGTCTTTCATACAAAGCCCTCTGAGTTACACTGCAAAATTTGAGGAGTTTAGAGTGGAAAGGTAACTGCTCACAGCATCCTCTGCATCACAGCTCTGAATGTGTTAGTGTTGTGAAGAAGCCTGTCACCAGCTACTTTCTTTGCGGTAAAGCATTTGGCCTTCCAACTCCTAATCAGTCTTTGCCACTACTGGAATTGAACCTGAAGCTCTGAATCTGCAGGGTAACCAGGCATTTTGATGAGTATCTGGCTAGTGTATGGTCAAGCTAAGAGTATCTCATCTCTTGCTTACCTCTGGTGTTGCTAACCTCTGACTTTCCGTGAGAGGAGCAGCAAGCAGGGGCTGCATAAGTAGCTTCGTAATGTGGCTTTAGCACCTGAAATGACACTGGGTGCAATTGCCATGCATTTTCTTTAAATGCTGATAAACTAGCTTTTACCCAGGCAGATTCCAGAATTTTTTGCTGATTTGTTTTTTCTGGTTTGGTTTGGGTTTGTTTGTTTGTTTGTTTTCCTTAAGTATTTGATTTTGTTTATAAATGCCACTTTCTTAAATGATACCGTTTTTAAGTAGTTCACAGCTTTTAATTTCTGCTCTGGGGCCACATCGAAACACATTACCAACAAATGATACAATGTACCGATCCAGATTAAACTTACGTTGCTGGTATAGACCTCTTCAAAAAAATGTTAGTGGGTTAACTTTGCAGTGAGTGGCAATATTTCTGCTGGATCAGATACTATTGGTTTGTTCTTTTCCAACTTTATGCCAGAATGAACATCATCTGACCTCCTTTAGCCAGCTAATAGCCAGTATAACCATGAAAACCAAAAAAAGCTGTGAATTGCATGCACTGGTCATTCAAAAGAAATGCAATCATCTACTTGCCGCAGACCTAGATCACAGTATGTACTGCTGGGTGATCCCCAGATTGCGCCTGTTGGTAGCAGTGTTTTTCAGAGGAAAGCCTTTACCCTGCAGCTAGCGAGGACCTGCAGGCACTGTGCTCGCGGGGAGGGTGGGTGCTGACCCAGGGGAAGTACACCCTCTGGGGTTCCTCTCACTGTGGCAGCCTGAATTTTCTTCAGAGGTCTCCTTTTCAAATGCTGCCTGAACCTCAATCTGATTAGTGTGTGAGGTCTGATGCACTTTCAGCTTGAAGTGTTACACTTCGAGCCTGTCTGCTGCAGCCTGCTTTGGAAACATCTGTCTGAAAGTAGATCTAAGGCCCTAGAGGGGTTTTGAAGCCATTACTGGTGGCAGGGATGAGATTAAAGTAATAAAAAAACCCCAACTGAAGCAAGTGGTTAGAGAGATGGATAAAGTGTGAGGTAATATTAAAGCTGGAAGATGAGCAGGGACAGTGAGGGAAGTGGAGGTCCATTTGTGCCAGCAGTTTTAACAACCTGCGCTCTACATTGCATATCCAGACATTCTGCTGCCCAACATCTCCCCCCTCTTCCCTGAATCCTCACAGACCAGCAGAGTTCTTAATTAAGTGTCAAAGAATTGATTAGCCAGAGCTCTTGCAAGGCAATTCCATTGATGAAACCATTTTGTCAGGCCAGCTGATATAATTAGACCAAACAAGATGTGAAATCTTCAGTGTTTTGGGCTACAGCCCAGTAATTATTTAATTTGTAATAAAAAGGAACTGGGGAGGGAGATGGAACAGCAGCAGAAGTAAAAAAAATTGAGGAAAAAAGTTTACAAAATGTTTTCCTTTCCCTCCCTCCCCACTGTTCTTTCCTCTCACGGGAGTTTAAGCATTTGCAGAAAGCTGCTTAATGTCTGTGCAGAGGAAGCCTTGGTGAGCTGTCAGCACTTGTCCGTTCCTCTTGAGACATAATATCACCTTCCTTGCAACTCATCAAACTGCCAAGGCTGATTTATGCAGAGCTAAACATACTAGTGCTGTTGGGATGATCATCGTTATTGAGATTGCGCTGTTCATTTTCTAAGCTGCTGCTAGTGTGTCTGAAGGAGTTAGGACGGAATCATATTTTTAACAATAATTAGCACTTATCTGGCAGTTTTCTGTGGATCTTCGTGCTTTATGGAAGAAAGCCAACACATGCCCATTTTACAGATGGAGAAATTGAACTGCAGAGGAGTGGTGTAATGTGATCGGTGCTTCACTGCAGAGGAAAGGCATGGCTGGGAGTAAGACCAGATCTCCTAACTGCTAGCCCAGGCCTCACACTACCAGACCATGTTTGCCATTCTTGTGGTCAGCAGTAAGGGTTTTCTTTTCCTTCTTCACCCTTTGGTGAGGTAGTGGCTGAGCTACCATTAGTACAGTACAGTAATGGGCTGCTGCCTTGTATTCCCAGGTTCTCCACACTTGCCCACTGTACTGACTCATCAAAGACCCCTTTTTCCACAGCATATTTCTGTGCACAGTGCATTTGATACTGAGTCCTAAAGGCTTTCATAAATTAAAATGAGGGACATTATGCAAATAGGAAATATAGGTACTCCAAGTTCTTACTTCCAAAGCCTAGAAAGCAGCAGGCTGCAAGCTCACCCTAGGACTTTTACTAAAGAAGGTGATCACACAGAAAATCCACCAGAGAGCTGAAAGCCCAGAAGCCCTCCATCTCTGTCTCCTATTTGATCCAATTTGTGTTAGCTGCTTTCTTGACATACTTTTGATATACAGTAGAAAACGGAATTTTCCACTGAGTGAGAAGGATGAGCCGTGCAAGGTCTGATGACTGGAGGAGTGCACGACTGAGGAATGCAGTGTATGATAAAGAAGAACCAAAACAGTAAGATAAGAAGAGACTGATCTCCAAACCAGTCTCAGGTGGTTGGAGTCCAGTAACTTAAGAAATTATGTCCATCAGATGAACTTAGCTCATTATAATCTCATTATAATGCTAAAACCCACACCCCTAGGAGGAGATTTTAGATGCAGATTTAGGACCACCTCAGTATAATGTAGTAATTAGTAATTGTGGGGCTGCCACCTGGCACCCATCTGTGTACAGACATGGAATAAAACACCTCTGCTCTGTGTTTGTTGGCATATTGCACACTGGGTGAATGAACTCCACTTTTTGGACAACAATCTAGCTGGATTTTAAGAGTGCTCTTCTAGGTGAGGTTTTTTTTTGATGTGTTTATTTAAGTTTTTTCTTTCATTGCAAGAACAGAAGATAAAGAACTCTGCTTTAATAATAGAAGGAAAATATTCCCATGTGCCGCAGGTTGGCAAGAGAAGACCAGGGAAAGGAAGAGCATATAACAGAAAAACTGGTTATCAAGTGAAAATCACATTCCAGAGATGTTGCACGCCTTGCAGTGCAAGCCATTCTCCCTGAACTGTGGTTACTGGGTGATAGCTCTAGCCCTGCTCCATCCCACACACACCTTCCTCATGCTATTACAGAACAAACATGTGCTGCCTTCCTCCTCTTCCTCTCCACCACCTCTTTCTTGTATTCTTCTTTTCTTGAGGGAGAGGTAGATTTGCACACGTCTGTGTAGTGGAAAGAAATGAGGCTGACAGAAGGAACAGAAGTATCAGAAGTATTTGTTAGAACAAATCCCAATGTGCATTTCTGAGAGTGACGCACAATTCTCCTAAAGGCAGGGGGCTGCCACCTTCCTGTCCCCCCATTTTCCATGGGGCAGGGAATATTATGTTGTCTGAATAGTGTATGAAGCAAAGGTGGAAGGTAAAAGTTGTATTTATGTGGAAGTCAGCCACAGTAAGGCCAGAACAAAATTACTGAGCTAAGATAAGGTGATGGGTAGGCCAAGCTGCAGGGAAGAGCAATACATTGTCATCTGCCCTTCTGAGTTGTTTCATAGAGCAAGGTCTGTACTGCTTATTAAGGCAGAGGGCAGAGCCCCTGTTGAAATGCAGAGATGGTATCTATAATAGTGAAATCTAAAATCCAGCAGTAACCAGGTGCTAAGGAATTTCCTTGGAGACCCCAAGGAAACATGGGGAAACACATGATAGCTTCTACGATGCAGTCATAAGATCAAAAGCCTAAAAAGTGTGAGGATGCTGTTTGTCATCCTTTAGAGGAGAGTGCATTTCACTGAACTGTGGCCACAAACATACGAGTCTGGAGATACATTTGTGTGGATTATGTATGGGTTGTGGCTATGCAATTTGTTGGGATGCACGACCCACCCTGTCAAGGCTGTAAATAGTTTCTGGAAATTGTTGAGTAGAGATTATATATCTTTGTGTGTGTATACATATATTTATACACTCATGCACACACACGTAGAGAATATACACAACAACTATTGAATAGTTCTGAGGGGGCTGGATGTGCTGAACACTGTTTCTCTGGCTCCCTTTTAGTGCTTATGCAGTGGGACAATCCATCTGCCGGTGGGTGCATGTCTTGTGTAGTCACACCATCAGCTTATCACAGGAGGCCCCAGAATATCCTAATGTAGTTGCATATTCACCTGGTACCGCCATGTGATGTCCAACAAAAATGCTTTCATGCTGTGTGATACAGCATTAGGACAGGAGAAGGGTGGATTTTGCACAAACTCCAAAGACGACAAGTCTGAGCCTTTTTAGCACAAGCCCAAAAGAAGACAAGTCTGAGCCTTCTTGCTCCTCATATTTATAGTACCCCAAACAACTTAAACATGAGGAATAACATAAAAGTGACTCTCTTCCTTGCTCTCTTCCTCACTTTCTGCTGTCTGCAAGAGCACCATACATTTCCTAACTGTCACTACCACTTAACTGCTGGAATGGTGAAATTTTGTCTGTTAATTAAAGAGCTAAGGCCAATAATGAGTGTGACTGTGATCTGCAGCCACTGCCCCAGTGTTCATACTCTGCTTCTTCTCTAGTTTCATAGCCCATGCATGCACATTTTGTGCAATGTGTCAAGAGATGTTTGTTTCTTTCTGTTTAGGCAAGTGAAGTGTATAGATCAAATGTTCGAGGCCATTAAATGTATATTAAATCAGGGACACCACTGATGTAAGGGCATTAATGAGAGACAGCCCATGGCATTTGGCAGTATTGATTCTAATGTTAGATGGCTGTTAAAAACTTTAATAATCTGATCCATACTTTTTACCAGCCTAAGCAGAGTGGGGATAAACATCTGAGCACACAATAAATGGCAAGACTTTGATGTTGCTTTTGCAGATATTGAACCTAGGGGATGCATTTCTCTTGCAGCCTGTGTTCCCTGGAGTATGACACCCAGTGCAAAGAGCTCTGAGAGTTTATGCCTGCTCAGCTTGGAAGAGCCATAGGGCATCATGGTACAGGGAGATCACCCTGTTTAAGCACCAGGACTAAGTGATCGAATAAGATCCTCTCAACGTTTTTGCAGAACTTCTTTACCTTCTTCTGTCAGTTAAACACTATTATCTAGCTAATCATGGTGGTTTTCTGATCTGGAATGCCTTTCTTATACCTTTTCTGGTATTTCTGGGTCATGTTTGGGTGATTGAAACAATGTGGGTTTTTTGGTTTCTTAGGCATTTTTTGCTTCCCACTTTCAATAGTGAATGTATTGTCAGTTGCAAATATGGAAGAATAACAGGGAAGAACCCAGCATGTTTTCCATCATCTAAAATGTTTGGTTTGAGCATTGGGGCAAAAGGTAGGAAGGTCTTCCTTTGTCTGATGAGCTGTGCATTTGTATATAGCTTCTTCTGCCAGCTCAAATAAAAGTCTCAGCTGTGTCATGACTCCTCTCCACTGATGGAGATTCTCTATTTGTTCAAGCACAAAGATAAAGACATGTCATACAGCATTTTGAATTTGCACAGAATAAAATACATGGTTTCTCCCTCAGCAATCTTGTGGTCTAAATCTCCTTCCTGCTGTTGCTGTGGAGCTGTGAGATGGCCACAGGGTGCAGGAAAGTGCCAGCCTGGTGATGGCACATCTGTTGTGTTGTTCTGCCTCAGACCCTTTGCCCAGGCCTGGTTTAGAGCGCTTGGTCAGAAACTGTCACTGTGTAGCCTAGACAGTGGTGGGATTCCCATGAGTGTAATACGTTCAAGCTGTGAGTTGGCATGTCACTCATAATGATTGACAGCTTCAGGTGATTAAGAGATAGTGTTGTCAGGGTTCATTGGCAGGCCAGGAAGAAGGATAGTGGCTATAACTTGGAGGCTTCTCTGGAAAGGACGAAGTATGGCTACCTGCAGGGAGGGGTGAAGCAGAAAGCCACTCAGGCATTTGGAGATATATTTCTTTTTCTTTGCTTGAGAGCAGATTTGGGTGCTTTCAGAGTGGAATCGATGTGGGGCAGATCTCCAGAGCTGCACTGAGGCAGCTACTGCAGGGAGGGATGCTGAGAACCAGTGAACTTGGAAAATGGATGCCAAGTAGAACAGTCTTCCCAGCTGGCTTTCATTATGGGAGATCAATGAATAAAGTGTGTCAGGAAAAGACAGGCCCCTAGTAGTAGTACATATTTTCTGCACCTTGAACTGCAATTTAGAACCAGGTGAAATTAAAACCATTTTAAAAAGGCACAGAACTTTACAGTTTTCCTTCTCTGGATTTTGCATCTGCTCAGATTTTGCTTTGTGAGAAACCCTGATAAAACAGGTATTGTAGGTTTGCATGAAAATGGTGCTGAGGGCAATGATTTACAAAGCTTCTGAAGGAAGCTAACCTTTACTTAGTGACTCATTTTTATTGAGAAAACACGTGCATTTCGAGGGTGACAATGTTTATGTTTTGAAGAGATAGGACCATTTTTAACATGATAATCAGGGCAGGGGGGAGGGGGGAGGTGAAAATGATACCATTTTTAGGAGTTTAGGTTTTGCACATTTGCCCTAATTTCTGTAGACAAGTAAGGTGTCCTTGAGCAGTGACTGGCCTTTCTGTGCCACATAGCTGAGCATGGTGGAGGGTGCATTGGCCCAGCTCCACACGACTGGTGTCTCTGTAATGTGTAGAGCAGATGCGTGCAGAGATGTCTACTCTTCTCCTCACAGCAGAGTTATGGTATCCATATACAGCTGTTGGTCTCTGCCTCCCAGCAGGGACAGAGTGCTTTCCAGATGTGCTGCTTCTGACTCTGATGCAGCGTGGATACAGCTGGTTCATGGCTTTCTTAAAGTTACTGTTCTGTCCGCTGGTTTCTTTTCTGGCCGTATTGTAGGGCTGAGTTGTGTCCTTCATGTTTTGGGAGGATGCATACATTGAAGGTTGTGAAGTATTCTGCTAGCAGGCGGATGGGAAGTCTCAGTTCCAAAAGGTTGGGGTCAGGATCCACAGAAGCACTTTGGTGTCTAAAGTGCAGCTTAAGTAATACTGAAAATTCTGCTTAGGCAGCATAGCTGCCTGGGACACTGTACGTAACTGCTTTTTCCGGTGAAATTTTGCTTAGACGTCTCCTACTCTGCTCCTGTCTGCACCCAGAAGCGCTGCCAACTTAGCTGCACTGAATACATGCATAGTTTTCTGTTGTTTAAGCATTTCGAGTGTCCTTGTGCCTAACTCCTCAGGTGGGACTGACAGAGTGAGAGGAGAATGGGAGAGGCCACATTGAAGGGTATGCTTTTTAGACACCCTGTACCTATTGAGACCTTTGAATTTCTATCTTTAAGCTCAGAAAATGACCTTTCTTCCAGGGACTGTGTAAATACAGTGTTCACAGTCCAGGTCCTCTCTCTCTAAGTCCTTTATTCTGGGTCCTCCAGAGACTTATACTTAGGAGCCCTTCATCAGCCCTGGGCCTCTAGACGTTTGGGCTGTGTAGGTGCTGGGGAAGTGACCTGTCATTTAACGGTGATTGTCATCAGTTGGTCTAATCCCTACTCAACCACTGTTGAAAGGAATTTTACTACTAATGAACATGGGACAAGTGGTTTCCAGTAGCTGCCACTGTGATTGAAACCTGATGGAATATGATCTCAAGCCTATTTGCTCAAATAATAATGGAAACAGTTTTTAACCCTTTGTGACTGCAGGATTAGAACTGCAGGATATAGAAATTGAGATGCTTTTGAAGTATTTTTCACTCTTATTAAAGTCAGCAGAACTTTGAGAGAAGAGAGATGCATCTTCTTTCATAGCTTACATGTTTTTATAGAATTGCTTAAAAAGTCCAAAAGTGCATTCTTTATTTCAGATGATGTATGAGCTGAAAAGGTTTAAACTTCAGATCACAGGCTAAGCTTACAAGGTTGGCAATTAGGGAAGGAAAAAAATATTTTTTCTTGAATGCTAAGTGTACATGATATGAGACCCATAATGGCATTTTAACTGATCTACTTTCCTAGCATAATTGCACTCTAAATTATTTTAGATTACATCTGAGAAGAGATCAGTTATTGGCAACTTTAGCAATACAAGCAGGTTTTTCAAACAAAGTCTTTGTCAACTTTTAGGGCAGAGATCAGCTAGAGAAAAAACATCACAATTGCATGTGACTTACACTTTGAAAGTATTTAAATCCTCTTTGCAGCCATTTCAGTTTTACATGACAGAATTGTTCTCACAGTCTGCATGTACAACCTGTGTATTGGCAACTGTATATGCAACGTATTGCTTACTGTAAAGTCAAAGCTACTGCCAGTCCATGAGATTTGCCCGTCACAGAGGTCTGAGGCCCAGAGCAGCAGTGCAAAGGGAAGAGGGGCTGGATGGCTCTGCAGGTCTGTGTTTTCAGCCTGCAGGCCTTCGAGATCCAGGTACTAATGCTTGCCTCATTGAGCTGATGGTTCTCATGGAAGTTGTGTTTGCACTGTGCATATACAGCAATAAAATTCACCCTCCTCTGGCTTATACTGTCACTGCCAAGTCTGGTAATTAATCAAGACGGTACTGTGGTCGACTCTTTCTTATTTTCCTTTTCCCCCTTTCTGAAGTGAGTAATGAAGAATGATGTCTTCACTTCTTCACCTCCACATCTCCTCGCCTGCCGAACACTTGAACTAGTCCCTTTGACAAGCAGCCTGCACCAGGGAGAAAGTGCCACAGATGACAAATGTGGCTTTGGAGTTTGGCAAGCATGAGGTTGGCTTTGTGACACTTCTCCATTTGCCACCATCAGTCTTTCTCTGTCATAGCCATTTTTGCCCTGTCATTGTTGCTGTTTGTTTCACATTATGCATCAAGTCCTGCCTCTGCACGGGCTGGCTGGAGACTATACTTGTGCAGCACACTAGGAAAAAACCTCTTCTAACCAGTAGGGCAAAGTGCCATAATGATGGTTAATAGGGGTCAATGCTGCAGGTCTGAAGTGGCTGTTAAGAAGAAAGACAGAGAAGAGGTTCTTTGTGAATTTCAGATTCTTTTCCAGCCCCTGCTCTCAATCTTCTTTTCCTGCACACTAAAGTTAAAAGAATCTTGAAGGTTAAAATCAAGTCACAATCTAAGGTCTGCTGTAGAAACTAAGAGGTGTTTTTCCTTTTTCTTTTGCACAGAAAGGTTAGATTTTAAAGTGTAAGAAGTTATCACTGTACTAGCAACATCTGCTCATCATTCATAGTTTCTACCCAAGTATCACGGCTCAGATGATTTCAAGTCATCTGAGAATTAATCCTCAGAATCCCTCTGAGGTAGATACCAGTACAATCATCATTATATTTGAAAGGAAGGGAAACTGAGGTACTGGAATAGGAAGACACTAGGTTTCACGAAGAATCGGTGGCCAGTCTGGAATGGGAAATGAAGTCTATCGAGACTATGGAGGTATTCTGTAGGCAACAGTTAACTGAAGTATAAGGAAATAAATTATATAATTGATCCCTAGTGCCATCACAATGTAAGACTGGGTTTCCATGAAAGAATGAGAGCTTCTAATCTGTTCTTCATGAAGATCCTTGTTTTTATGTTCACCTGTTAAGGCAGCTGTGGTTCTGGGACGATTTTGAAAAGGAGATCATGATCTGAAGTGCAATGAAATCCTTTATTGACAGAGTTTGCTAGACTAAAATGAATTTCCTTGCTTTCTAGTAATTTGAATTATTCACAACTGTAAATTTAATAGAATAACTTCACAAAATCAGAGAGATGGTCATTTCACAATGGCGCTGTGTAGTTCAATATGTTAGGAGATTCCAGAGAAGATGCTGCATTAATTGAAAAGAGTATGTCTAATTCTGTATACACCTGAAAAGCTTAAAGAGGAGATGTGGTTCCTGTCTAGTATTTCCCCAGGGCAACCATTGCCCCAGCTCTTGTTTTAATGATGAGTTCACAAGGCAAGACTTGACATAGACAAATAGGCACAAATGCATTAATTGTGGCCATAACCTTTATCCGCTGCTGTTGAAGAACTAGTCTCTTCTCTTTCCACTTGAAGTCTAATGGAAAGGAGGAAATGTCACAAAACATGGCTATTTCTGCCCCATAATAACAGAAAAGGAATAAAAGAAACCTCAAAACAAGCAACAGAGGGTATGAAAGCATCGATGTAAGTTACTCTTTCTGGATATTTAAATCTCTTCTGATTACAAGCATAATCTATATATTCATACTCATAGAAAGGTATGGAGCCCTATTTTCTCATAAGAATTTATCTTGCTTTGGTTTCCAGCGCTCAGCTAATTCTTCTTGTTATGCTGTTTTCTGTTAGGTTGAAAAAGCCTTATAACTCTCAGGGTTTTCATCCATTGAACATGTTTACACTTTCACACAAAGCATCAAGTTGACTGTGGACATATTTGTGTTACATGATGTAGTACGGTGTTCAGTGGTTCCACCTCTGGGCTGGTGGAAACTTAGTCCAGTAAATCCACATATGATGCAAGGATTGTGATAATGCTTCTGTCACATTTGGCATGCTCAGACTTTTAAGAGAGGTTTTTTGAAAAGCTGAAAAGACAGGAGTCTTCATACAGATAAGAAGTGTTGCACCTTCTTTATTTGTAAATCTGACTCCTGAACACTCGCTGATCTTTATATATGATTGCTTGTCCTGTATGAACTGTGAATCTCATGAACTCTGTTTCCCATATATTTAGAATCTATTTGACAATATGTAAACTAGACATACAACATTCAGAAACTGGCTTTTTTCCTCTGTTCTAATTCTTCAAGCATATGGCCTCATACCGTAAATACAGCCTACCATGTGCCAGAACATACAGTGTATGTGTGTATATATACACACACACATTGAGGGACAATCTGTCATTTTTCTCCTTCCACTAAAAGCATCTCCTGAGGGAGTCAAGCATTTGCATGTGGATTTATATGAACAAACTAAATATGTACAACTTGACTAATTTGTGACTAAGTAGGGATGAGATAATTATTTAAAATCAAGGAGTGAGAAGTGTTGCTTACAGTGAACCATAGGAAAAGAAGATACAACAACGGCAAAGAGAAATCTTAAGAAAGGAATCTTCAGCTGAATATGTCAGAGGGAAAATCTCATGGTAGTAAGATCCACCATGTGTAAGTGCTGGTATTTTTACTGACTGTTTATTCAGACTTGGACAAAACTGCTGGATAAATCTTGTTCATTGGTACGCAGTGCTGTAACTCCCATGTGTTGCAGGGATTCCCTGCTAGCCTAGGCCAAGGTACAGAATAATGTGCTTAGTGATTGTGATATGAGGTTGTAAAGAACATGTTTAGCTGTTATGGAAGCAAAATTGCATTGTGACTTTGTTCCTGTTATCACCAATAAAGACAAGTGACCTGGCTGGCTGGCTGGCATCAACAGCAGTCAGGAAGTGGCTTTGACTAGACCTGCTGTGAGGTAACAGCAATTGGGTGCTAGCATTGGACCACGTCTTTTGACAGCCCTTGACGGTAGTTGGGAGACAGCTTCTGAACATATTTACTGAGAGGTGTTGACAGTGCTTGGGAGGTGGTTCCTGACAATATTTGCCATAGGTATTGACATCAGTTAGGACACAGCAATTGTTTCAAGGACCATTTTCTGGTGAATTATAAAACATGAGTGGTTGTGGACTCAGGTTGATAATACCAGACTAGAAGCCAAAAATTATCAGTCTTTCCTCTGGTTCCATGAGTTGATGAGCAAGGCTGTGCAACAATTATCTGGATGCAGAATGCACCGAAGCAAGGATCACCAATGTTGCTTCCTTCATTGGAAGTTGAAATGAGAGAGGAGAAGGGATGGCTGCAGACAGACAGATCTACTCACCTCTCTTGTTCTGTGGGTACCACAATGAACAATGCACTTTTCCTGAGTGGTGGAATTGTACAGAATCCTACATTTTCCAGTCTCTACTAAGCTGTGATGTATGAATAAGGCAGTGTGGAGTCTCTGTGCAAGCTGACATGTTATTACAGGAGAAAGTTCCATCTTCTGAATAGGTTCTCCTGAGACTTCTCTTAGGGGTATTTAATCTTTGTTTTGTCATAATTTTTCCCATGAATTCTTTCTGTTTCATGATTTGCAAAGTATAGGGAAGGAGGTAATACTATTTATCTGCTATGGTTCATGAATATCTGTGACCAGTAGGCTGATTCTAGTGGAATCACTAGAGCACTAGTGTGCCCCTAGCTCTGTAGTTTTCCCCATATTTTCAACAAAAGAATCTGGAGATGTACTTTTTACTGCAGCCTTGTTTTTACACTCTCTGTGACTGTGTTCCAGCTTGACAGTCTCATGTGTGAATGTGAGTCATTATGCTCTAGAAGATGCTACACATTGTTCTCAATCTAATTTTATCTTTGGTCCTTATATAATAGGGTGACTGGTACCTCCTAGGTGGACAAATGCCAACAGTGTTTGCTCCAAAACTCTTCACACTGAAATGTGAACTTTATTATTGAAAAATGGATCCCTCAGTGGCATGCATCAAGATGGGTTTTAAAGATCTCTGCTATGGCCAGTGAAACTCTCTATGCTTCTATTAATTTTTGACAACTCTTTCTTTATTCATATTGCAGCTGCCTTATGCTTATCACTGGGTAAAACATGTTGCAAAGATGCAGACACTTTCCCAAAGAGATGCTATTCTAAGATTGAGAGATGACAGGCAGAGATGATCAACGGACAGGGACAGCGCAGATTAAGGTGATAGTTCCAGCCAAGGTGATCTGCTGTGGCCAAGCACACTAACCTTGCTGAAACTGAGGCAATAATGAACATTCATTCTGTGGTAATTTGCTACTTTAGCAAGTATATAAAAAAAATCCTTACATTAAAAAGAGAAATGTAAGAAAAGAGGAAAGTAGCCTTTCACTTCAAGTGCTTGGAAACTCTAAAGATGAAGGCAATATCTATGTTGAACAGAAGAGAATTGCTGTGTTTGGCATTAACATCTCTGAGCATGCAGTCAGTGTAGCCAGAGCAGTGCCGTGTGTTTGCTAAGGCCATACTTGTCCAGTACAACTGCTGGTATATGTTTATGAGAGGATACAAAAGTGTAATGTGCTTGTCTAGATGAAGCCCCATCTATTCATGGGAAGCAGCTCTGATACTGAAATTTTCTTTGCCATTCTTCAGTATTAATCATCTTAATACAAAACATTGAGTTCAAATTCTGTGATAATGCTACCTCTTCAATTGATTCTCATGCCACAATAGAAGTTAGTAGTATTACTTTTATTTGTAATATACTTATATATTGTTATATACTACATTATTGTATGCTATTATATGTTATTACATAATAACATATTATTATACATTTTCATATAGTGTAAACATTGGAAGATGCTTAGGAAGAGACATGCGGTAGTCCTGAAGATGTCAGGGAGGAATTAGCTTCCTTCAGCAGCAGCAGCCGCCAGGACTGCATTGTCAGGCCACAGATTTTTCTTTGTCTCAGTTGTAGAATGGAAACACTTGGAGATAAAAATATACATATCTTTGTCAATAAGAGGGAAGGGGGGTTGTTTAATTTGGAAGTGCTAACTGCTTCTGTTTGGATTTACAAATGCTCTTTTTAATCAAGTGAGATACAGTAAAAAAAAAAAATAATTGCAAGATGTTATCATGAGATGCCAGTGTGACCCAATAAACAAGCTCTCATTTCAGGAGCACTTGCAAATCTGGCTCTTTTACCAGATGCACTTAGAGCTTTCTTGCAAGGCTGTGTCTTTTCTGTGAAGAACATCAATCTACATTAACAACTATATAGGAGAAAAGTGGCCCATAAATTAATATCCTCACAAATACCTTATTATGAACATTTCCAGGATCATAGCCCAGTCCTACACTCCTTATTCCTAAGAAGGACTTGGGATTTGTTCTTTTTTTTTTAAATGCAAGCCCTATGGATTAATAGTAATTATAACACCCTGCTCATGTACAGCACTTCTTGTCTGAAGATCTCAAAGAACCTCCAAGTATTTTTGTCCCTTTTATAAACTATGAACAGGAGGTAGAAAAGACATGTAAATGACTTGCTGAAGATGAACTGGTAAAGGTGTGGCAGACCTAGGAATGAAAATTAGAAATCCTTCTGTGTTCCTCCTTCCTTTCTGACCTCTTGGTCTTAGTGTGGCTATTGTGTACAACATACTGTTTTCCACTGTTGTATCTTTTTTCCTAGTTTCTTTTCTCTGCATTTCCATTGCTATTATTTTAATATCTGTAAGATTTATAACCAGTCTGAAAGAAAAGAGGTAAGACTGGACATTATTACTGTGTTATTTGAACATGATGCCCTCTCACCTCAGCATCTTCACCTGTACCCATCTGCCTGTATTGATGTAAAACTGCTTTGAAAGTTGACTTCTGCTTACTATGAAGTGAGTATAATTCTCCCATCAGTCCTGGTGGGGGAATTTTGAAACTGTTAATGAGAAAAGTATGCAAAGTTCCCCCCTGCAAGGTGCACAACTACATTTTGGAGTTCAGGTTGAGGCTCCAAAAATCAGCCTTTCTTATGTCTTGTTTGTTGTGACTGACCCTACTAATTGCCTAACAGACAAACTCGACTGCATGACTTTTCCTGTTTTGTTTAGTTTTGTTTTGTTTTTTGTCAGACACATAGTGAAGCCATTTAGTTCCTCCTCTGTCTTCAGAAGGCAGTAAGACACCACCACCAATACTGAGGTGCTGGACTTAGAATTCATCGAGTTAAGGGGCGTGTGTCAGGTCTGTATCGATTTCCCCATGTGCCATAAGCAGGGAGCATAGATGAAGCTGGGGAGGACCAAACCAAAAGAACAGCACTTGGAAGTCTGACCTTGTTTTGTTTGGAGATGGAGTCTTCTGTGCCTTTTTCTGACCTGTCAGTACTGTCTCAGGCGTGAGACCTCTGGAGACCTCTGGTGTGAGACACTGCTGGAGCTGGAAGGAAGCCCTTCTGTTGGGTCTGTGGTTCTGGGAAGCTAAATTGGTGATACAAAGTATTCTCCACTGACCCTTTTGGAGAGACATTGCCTCTCGTCGTCATTGGGAACAGCTAGTCCCACTTGTCTCCTCCTTTAGTACTGCTCTCCTGAAGCTTTAGGGGTTTGACTCCTCTGTTCGGTTTGTACCTTAGCAGTGGCTCCTGCTACCATGGCTATCTTTAGTTACCTATGGAAATGTGGTGTGATGTGATTTATTTTTATACTGGTACACAGAACACTAGTTCCTAGAAGAGAAAAGAAGGTTCCTCGGATGCCACATAGGAGGAAGCTACTCAGAGATTTGACTATAGGAGAGTATAAAACTTTATAATCAGGGGTTTTTTATTACTATTATTTTTACTGCAAAATCACATTGTGTTTTTTCTGTAAGATAAGTCAAGCTTCCAATGCAAATAAGCTAACACAATCAAATATCTTTTTCTGTGAACAGTTTCTGATACAAGTTTAAAATTGTTCCTTTTACCTCTTTTTCCATTTTTTCTCATTCCACATTACATGTCACTTGCTATAATATTCACAGAAGAAAAACACAGAAGGGACTCAGTGCAACCAGCTCTATATTTATCTATCTGAATAATAACAAAATTCAGAGGTGTTTGTCTAGTCCTATATTTAATAATGAAATGCTACAAAACATTTTTGCATTTTCTGTCTTCCAAATATCTCAATGCACTTGATCATTGCCATTACAAGACAGACTGAAGTCCAAAGAAAGATTTTGTGAGATGTCCACAGCTGACGTCCAGCAGAAAATAGAGATGAGTACAGGATATATGTCCTGAACCCTCAGGCCTCTCTGCCGTCCTCACTGCAACAACTGTGGAATGTGTTCCCTCTCTCCCCTGTCCCTGCTGTTCCAAGGTCACGAATCAGGGAATTAAGCTTTAGGAGCAGGTGGCTCTGCTTGTGAGGCACCCTGAGCTGAAGCCTTGTTCTGCAATTAGTGTCAGCTCAGCAAGCAAGCTCAGAAAGTGAACAAAGAGAAGGCCTTCCAAATTGCAGCCATTACCTCTGCAGACTTTCTTCCCAACCCTGTGAGCACCACATAGCAATAGGATACCGAGATATGCAGACAGAAGTAGATTCACTCATCCCATGGTTGCTGCAGTGTTGCACAGGAGTGTCTATTTTGAAGGGCCAACCTGGAGCATCCAGGTGTCAGAATATTGTCTTAACCCCACAGAGTGCAATGCAAATACTACACTGTGGTGGCACGTTGCTCTCATGTTGGAGATTAAAGTTAACAGAATGCGGAAGTATCTTCAAAGTAGTGATCAGTACTACGAAAATTTATTAAGCAACTGCCTTTTTATTTTAAGTTGGTGGATTTGATAGTAAGGTGTGGAAAAGATCTACTGGAATGTCTTTAGGTTTTGATTTATAAAGGTGAGTGGACTACATCTAAGCTATATAAAAAAGTAACTAAGAAAAGCAAGCCTATTTTCATTTGACTTAAAATCAGTGTACAGAGATCTACAGGAGAGGCCCAAAAATGTCTGAGTGTATGAAACTGAAACGGTTGAAAACTGTTCTAATTAGATCACCAGTCTCCTGAAGAATGTATCATTGCTTCCTTCCAGTTGTAAAAGTCTCAGGTAAACAAAGTATCTGCTGATGTGACTGAGAATTGCATATGTGGTCATGGGGCTGTGGTAACCGTCTGTCACAGCTCCACCGGCATGCTGTGCCGCTGGCCTTTTCACAGTCCTTTTGTGATTTTAATTCTTACTACTCAGCCGTTGGACTTGACTAGTGTTCAAGGGAGAGCTGTGCAGCTCCACTGGTCTTCGATGAACTATTTGGCTTCACAGCCCCTGTTTGTTACTGGTGTTCTTCCAGCAAGGCTAAAGCCATGTTAGACCCCCACTAGAGATGGACTCCTTTGTGGTTGTGCTTAACAACAAATAGTAGACAGAACAGCCTTGTCAAAGCATGGCAGATTACTAGCAATTTCAAAGGCAGCGTTGGAAATTTTCTAGCTAAGGAGAAAAAAGTAAAGCATACACATGCCTATTTTTCTGTCATTAGTTGTCCTTTCTTTTCCAAACATGGAGCATTGCAACTATTTATTGTAGGGGGGAGCCCAAGGCTTTAGCTTTCCAAGTCCTTAACTTGCTTCTTCACTGCAATATGTAGTTCAGGTGTTATTACACATTCAGACTTCTCTGACTGCAGTTTGTTAGAAGTTAATAGTAACATGATGTTCAACTGTTCTGTTTTCCAGTTAACTTTATTTCTGCAGAGTGGCAGATTTTAATCAGTCAGGTCTGATTTACTATGGGTAAATTACTATTACCTAATTTGTCTATCCTATTTCAGAGCAGAAAAAAAAGGCTTCTTCAGTCACAGGAGATTGCTGTTCAGAATTCATTGGTAAACTGAGGTATGCATATTCTTCAATGAGATACTGACAGCATTTGCTGCTTCTTGCAAGAAGAACAAAACCAGCATTTTGGAGGTTGAGTGCTATGACCAATGTGATAAGTTCAATTTTACAAGCTTCCAGTTTTAGAAGCTTCATTGAGATTTTCTAAGATTTTTGGGTCTCCACAAGGGTGTAGGACTGGTTATTAAAGAAAAGATATTTTAGACACATCCAGGCTTGCAGGAGAGATCCAGACAGTTGCTTTTCTTGTGAGATCTCAGAATTTATTCTGTAGTTATGAAAGACTGGGAAAGTTAAATAAATCACAAGCACACTCCTGTTGGAAAAGAATTATTTACTATAATTGTTGGGTTTATTGTTATTTCATGGCTTTCCAGGTGTTCTAAAATCTGGTAAATATTTCAGAGCATTTGAAGCTTTTCCAAATTGATCGTCCTATCTGTGATCACAGACTGGGATCAGGAGGAGTGTAACAATGCAGGTTATAGTGCAGTAGGATTGAAATGACTGGCAGTAGCAGAAAGGGAATTGGTTACATCTTGCTGAAAACAGTTGGCAGTTATCACATTTAGATACAGGAACAGATGAGCCATTGATTTGATTGAGCAGGGAGGTTCTTGTTTCATTGTTCCGCTGTAAAAATTTCATTCAGATTATGGAATTTGATAGGCCACTTAATTAAAGACAGCTGCTTTTTTTTTTTTTTTTTTTTCAAGATAGATTTTGGTTGTGTTTGTATATTAGTCTTTTGGTAAAGTGTGTTTAACAAGAGGATGTAAAAATGGATTCTCTGTACATCTCATGATCCAGTTGAGGTAACATCTCTCGCAGCCTCCTTTCAAAAGGAGAATTGCAAGAAGCATAAAAAATTAAATTAATTAAATTGTGATTGTAATTCAGCAGAGGGATTCTAGTCTTACATTTTTGGAGCAGGGAGGTATTCCTCAAGCTTCTTTAACTAAATATGACATTGCCGATCATTACAGCTGTGTATGCTGTGCAGTTTTCTGTTTTGATGACATTATGGAGTATAAGAACTACACCACGAGTCAAGAGCAGGGAAATGAACTGTAAAGTTTTTGTGAATTACCTCCTTTGTATAGAAGTATACTTCAGATCGTGTGCGATAGACCTGGACTAGTTAATATGCCATGGTTAGACCTAGCTAGAGCTCTGCATAGAAGATACATCATTTAGCATCAGCATGGGTTTCATCTGGGTGTCAGAAAGCCCAGCCCATTCTAATGACACTGTTTCCATAGCAGCTAATGCACTTCAGAAAGGAGGAAGACAGGAATCAAACTCATGACTAACATGGCCGTCCCAAGCTCATGATAATATAAACTGCAGCACCCACATTGTCACGTATCTTTCAGTGTGTGGTATGTCTAGGCAAGTCACTGAATAGTACACTAAGGTAATTAAACTCTCTTTTTTCCTAAGAAACTGTTCTGATTAGTCATTGCTAACAGGCTTATCGTCATTGAATTCATGAGAAAGAACTGGATTTGCCAAACTAAGTCCGTGCACTCAGAGTCAATACTGGCTTAAAACATACTGGCTTAAGTCTGGGTCCTGGACTTCTAATGATCTCTTATTGGAATTAGTCTTGATTTGCAGTCATGGGATTTAACTTAATAACCAGCCTCTATGTTGACCTGCTGCATTAGCTAAATTGTGTGTACTCTAAATTTGGTAGCAAACATCCTGGTGGAGCACAGTATATGGAGTCTGTATCATTTTGGTCCTGGTAGTATGCATCAATACAGGGGAATGTATCTGAAGGAGTACGTTGCCATTGCTGGCCTTTGTGGCACACAAGCTTCCCCTTTGATGCTACAGAGGATTCCCTGTAACCTTTCATTTTAGCTCTTACTACTTGAATTTTACATGACTCTGTCTGAATCCTCTCTCATCTATTTGACTGATACTCAGTTTGGTAAAGGATGTATATGTATCTGCTGATATGCATTCAAAAATGAATTTCCAGCCTGAAGTTCAGCATGGGGGATATGGGCTTGGTATCTCCCCTTTTTCTAAAATAGACATCTAAAGGACACCAGATGAATTCAGCCTTGGAAATGCTCCTATTGACTCCAAAGGAAATCTGGCTGACTCTCTCAGATTTAGAGGCCTATGTGAGGACAGATGAGTCCTGGCCAGCATGATTGTGATGCTAACTATGCCACCTCAGGTACCAAAAGTCAGACAGTTTGAATCTTGGCCAGTGTGCAATGGTTACCCCAATGTGCTGGTGACTTGTTTGTTCTTGGCAAACGTCACTAGAAGCCATCTATTGCAATCAGTAAAGGATAGGTAGCAGTGACAGAGTGCCTTATGAGGCTTTCTCTTATATAAGTGCTACCAGTTTGTGGTTGTTTCTTTCCAGGTATTCATATATTATTGCATATACAAGGGCTGGCAGTGGTCCCACTTAATTGTTTAGGAAAAGGTGTTCCCAGTGTGTCCTCTCTGACTTTTTTCCACAGTCCTGTGGAGATGTCTTTTCTATCTAGCAGTCTACAGATTTTTCTTTTAAGTGCTTTATAAAGCACACCTTCTGGGAGAGGGCATTGGCCTGACACCTAGAAGATCTGTTTATACTTTCAGTTCAACCTGTGCTTGCTGTTTGATGCTGGCTTCCTCATTTCACATTCTCTTTGCTTTAATTCCATCTTTTGTTGAATGGAAAAACTACTTCTTCCCCTTCCTGGTGAAGATGCTCTCTAAGCGTTATCATCATCACCCTTGGACCACCAGTCTAAGGAGGACAGGGAGTCTCCCAGTATGTTTTGTACTCCCACACCAGCTGTTGTGCTGACGTGTTACAGATGAGGTTTTGCAAGAGAGTGGAATGTCTAAGATTTTAACTTCAAGTCTTTGATTTTGTTCGCATTTTGTTTGTATTTTCTCCCTTCAGTAATTCATGGATACCCATTTCTCAGTTCTTGCTTCATCCATCCTGAAACAACCCAATTACACCAGTTGAACAGATACTAGAGATAAAACAGACAGCAGAATTTGCCCAGGGCTTAAAAGCAGGTGGAAGAGCCATTTCTCACCTACCAGTGCCAGAAGCAGGAAGCTAGAAGTGAATCAAAGGACTCCTGAGATGCAGCAGAGGAACAAAGCAGTCAGTAGCAAACACTGACATGAGCCACTCAAGCCTGGAGGCCCAAATTTATATTCCCTTGTCTTCCTAGGAGATGACATGGCCACAGTGACCAGGACAGCTCTTTTCAATAAGATTAAAGATGAAAAAGATCTAGAAAGTCTCAACTACTTCATTCCTCCTGCAGCACAGGTTGTCCTCTGCAGGATAACCCCAGTAGTTTTATGTCTCTAGATTCACCCCAGGCAGTGAGGTTTCTGGCATATTGGCTCTCTAGGTGAGAGCAATATTCCCTCTCTAAACAAGAAAAGCAGTTTCTTGTTGGATCTTGTAGTACATTCCTTTAGGCTGAACAGTGACCAATCACATTATATTTCCTGTGTCCAGGAGAGGCTATCCCACTCCTCCTGTCCTGCTACTTAGAGCAGTGGATGTCATTATACTACCATGAATTCCCTGAAGCGATCACAACTTTTATGCTAAGAGACTCTACATTGTTTTTTTAAAAACAAAGCTGTATTCACCTGAGAAAGAGCCTCAGGAAGGCTTTTGACTTACATCAGAGGTGAAATCGGTCCACTGAATGAAAAGTAGTACATTGCTTCTTCCTGTATTTGTCTGAGCTGATGCTTCACTTAATAATGTGACTCATTATTTATGTGGTATATTAGAAATAGATCATTGACTGGTAGCCATGCTTAAGTCACAAGAGGGGAGATTAACATTCTTTACATCTTGAAATAATCTTTCTTCACCTCCAGACTGTGCCAGCTCTCTTATTTATGTGAAAACAGGGAGCTATGCTGAAAGTTGTCAATTTATGTTACATACTGTAACAGAGAAAGCTGCTGCAGGCCTGCCCCCCACCACACACACACAGACACACACACAAACACAAACAAAACTTTCTGATGAGGGAGATGCCTGCTCCAAAAGCAAAGGAGCTGAAGTAAACTCACTGGCAGCTGAACATGCCGTCTCCCTGAGGCGATGTGCTTGTGTTAGTGAATTTGCTGCTATAAACCACAGATTCTCTCTGTACCAAATTTCCCTAAAGATTGGGAAGAGTCTACATTCAGAAAGCAAGCTTCAAAGCATCTCTAGGGGGCATGGAAGATGTGGTAGTAAAGGAAAAAAACAAGGATGGTAGAAGGGGGAAGGGAGTGGGGAAAAGAGTGAGGCAAGAGTGAAAATACATGAAGAGCTGTACTTGGGAGTAGGGGAGAAATTCTCATGAGGGTACAGTCTGACTTTATGGTCAAACACATTTCCCAGGGCTGCATGAATCAGTACCCCAGTGGGCAGCAGCATGTCTGGGCTTGCTTATAATTTGGCAGCAATCTGTCTTGCCCTGCCAGCCTCTTGTTTTCTCCTCTCCCTTTAGTTTCCCTGCTGGTCTTTAGCATGTTCTCTGGAGCTAATGCTGCAGCAGGGCCTCTAATATGACTGAAGAGCCACTGCAACCAAACTCACTGAGAAATTATTTTTAATGAGCAAAAGCATTTTGCACTGAAGCAGTGAATTCCTTCTCTAACACAACAAAAAAGATCCTTATAGTGGAAATCCTGCAGTGAAAACTTTTCAGATGAATAGCTTGTTAGAGAATAAAGCAGTTAGGTGAATAAAAGCCTGATTACGTACCTGGAGCTAGAATGTAATAAGAATCAGAACAAGTAAATTAATAATTTGGCTGCTGCTTCTGACTGTGGGCTGTGCCTGAGCAATCTTATCCAATACCTGCTTCTGAAAAAAACAGAAGTATTACAAGAGGCAGAGTATTCAGAAGAGGATTTTGATTTGCATTTGACTACCTGCTCATTTGTCTCTGAGCTGGGACTGTAAAGTGGGAAGGAGGCATTTCAAGTTGTTGTCTACTTGAGGTGGTCAGTTTGGACAGGACATGTGACATCTCCAGTTGCACTGAGACTCCCTGATGGTAATATGACAGAATGACATGACATCTCTGCACAGGCTGGCAGCGTGATGGCCCTGCATTTGATAGATGTGGTAGGGGAGCGAAGTGCTTTCACCCTTATTGTGAACATCATGTTCCCTTTGGTCAGGTGGGGCTAGTGCTCAAAAATGTGCACCATACTGCCGAGCTCCCAGAGCGTCCTCCTGGCTCCAGCTTCGAGGAGCTGCTGCCTCCCCTGAGCTGCTTGCTCTAATCGCAATCCCCAGGCAGCATTTATTTAGCTTAGAGTAAGTGGTTAGTGTTAACCTCACACAGACTTAAGTGCTGCTTGCGCACCACTTCCCATTTATTTATTCCTTTTTCTTGTTACAGTCTAGCCCCATTTCCCTTGGGCTTTTGTGCGGTGTTTCTTTTTCTTTTTTTTTTTTTTTTTTAAATTTTTTTTGGCTGTCAAGGTCTTTCCCTCCAATCCAGCACTCATATAAAGAAATCCAGGCATAAGTGTGAAAAACTCACATACCTAATAAGCCATCAATTTGTTTGGGATATGCCCACTGGATCATTCCGGATCAGTGCTGCCAAGAAAAAGGAAAATTCTGGAATCTATTCCCAAACTGGAAAGTATGCTCTCTCCATTAGGCAGCACAGGGCTGTCCTTCATCTAAATACATCCAAAAAGTGCAGTGCTAACTCAGACAACCTCCCCTGTGCTTGTGATCTCTCAGCTTCCCTTTGTCATCCTGGGTAATTCCCATCACTAACCTGCTAGAGCTCCCGAAACAGGGATGGATGGCACTGCCACCTCTTCTAAGCGACTGGTAAGCTGCTGCATACAGCCTAGACTGTTAGCAAAACTTCTGTGTCCAAAATAGCTTGTGACTGGCTCTGTTTCTGATCCAGTCGAATTTCTCACCTTTTCTTGTTGAATATAACTGGACTTTGCATTTACAGTGTAGCTCCTGTCTGGCGGCAGGGAGAACCTCATCTCTGTGCTAAAGACAAAGTAGTAATTTTCCCCGATGCCTGGCGCACACAGAGCAGTCATCTTTTATGTTTTCCCCAATGGTAATTGCTACCTTCTCTCTTCTGTTTTTTTCAAACAGTATTAGGACAGGAGCTCTAAGCAAGCCTCTAAATGAAACATGTCATTACTTTCACCTGTAGTTTTGCACAAAGCCTCTGAAGTTTTAGCTGTTGTGAATCTGTTCATCTACTTGTCACAGATCTCCCTACTGCGTTAGTTATCAGATAGTGTGACTCTGCTTGCCTACCAGTTTTTTTTCTACTTTGTAACTAAAGATAGCATAGCATTCACTTTATTAAGATAATCTAATGTAAATCTACGATGACAGTGCTTTTTCTTTAAGACTTGTCCTGGAGATCAAGTTTTATGAGGAATGGCTGAGGGAGCTGGGGTTGTTTAGCTTGGAGGAAAGGAGGCTGAGGGGAGACCTTCTCACCCTCTACAACTGCCTGAAAGGAGGTTGTAGCGAGGTGGGGGTTGGTCTCTTCTCCCCAGTAACTAGCAATAGGACAAGAGAAAATAGTCTCAAGTTGCGCCAGGGGAGGTTCAGGTTGGATATTAGGAAGAATTTCTTCACTGTAAGAGTCGTTAGGCATTGGAACGGGCTCCCCAGGGAGGTGGTGGACTCACCATCCCTGGAGGTGTTCAAAAAACGTTTAGATGTGGTGCTTCAAGACATGGTTTAGTGGGCATGGTGGTGTTGGGTAGACGGTTGGACTTGATGATCTTTGAGGGCTCTTCCAACCATAACAATTCTATGATTCTATGACTTTTTGTCTGATGGTCTTAAATGACATTTATGCATGTTAATGAATTGGCTGTAATAGCTCCTAGTGGAGGGACACAAGAAGTAAGAGATTTTTCTAAGGTTGTAGAGGAAGTCAGTGTCAGAGTCCCTTCCAGCTGAACCCTATCTGTTGTCTTTGAGTTAAACTTTTATCATGGAGTTCACTTGTAACAAATGATACTCAATGTGTTAAGAACAGAACATCTGAATCAAACGTCTGGAAGTTTACATTTTAGTAAGCAAAGAGCACGAAAGAGGATGGAAGTAATAATGTCCTTTTTTCATAGAATTTTTTGGTGAGTGTGACTGCTATCTCTTCTGGATAGGAAGAACTTCACAGTTGATGTGTCTGATGTGCTGTCTCTCATCAATATATAAAGTACAGATGCACATGAAGTGTTATGTCACCATCAAAGCAAGCATCAGCAAGTGCAAATATGCATCCTTCTTTACCTTTCTGTTCTGTAAACACCTCAAAAAAAGGAAATTATTATCTAATCACACATCCTCATTTTACTTCCTTATTCCCTCAAATTTAATCTGGACCAAAATTTACACTTTTATTGCGATTAAAATGGTTTTGTTTGGTTTTTAAAGGGAAGAAAACCTGCTTCCCTTGTGCCAAGACTGCTGTAGATAGCCAGGAAATAACACGTGCAAATGTGGCTCATTGTGGTGTTATCAAAAGTAAGTGCTGCGGTTTGATTGGGTAGTGTTTTATATTTTCTCCTTCATCCCATTTTGGGCTATTGTTTAAGTAGAGTTAACGTAGCCAAAGCTCTGCTTTCCGAACTATGAGTGTAAATCTTTAGTATACCACTTTAAAAAAAAAAAAAACAAAAACAAAAACAAAAAAAAAACCAAACCAAAAAAAACCCCCAAAAAACCCAAACCTCAAGCATTCAAGAGTAATTACCCCAAAATATTGCTGTAGCGTGGTTGTGGTAAGCAGCAGTGGAAGTCTGAAGTCTTTATTGTAAAGTAAACTACGTTCTCAGGGATTGTTGCAGATTTATAACATTATAACAGTTGAATGATTTGTCCCATTTCATGTTACTTTTCCATCTGCTGGGACACTTCAGCACAGCAGCATCCAGGCACACTGTGATACTTTTGTATTTTCAAGTAGGGTACTGATTCAAATCCATGTATTCCCTCTACATAGAAACTAATCCGTGGAGACTCCCCTTGAGGCTATTACTCAGACTGAGCACCCAAAAGCCTGTCCTGGCACCCATTACGGAAGGGAGTGGAAGCAGAGTGGAGCAGCTGCGGTTGGGCTCCCTGGAAACAGCTGGATTTGGCCAGCAGACTTACATAACTTCAGCCTTGCATCCTCTAACAGCAGGCGTCTTCGAGAGTGAAGTAACAACAATAATTTATCCTGGGGGCTTAAGCAGGTCACGAATTTCTTCCTGCAATGAGCAATAGGCAGTCTGAAGTGACAGACCCTGTCCTGGCATATTCTAATAAGAACTGCTTCTGAGAGGAGAGGTTGCAGTGGAGCGGCCAGGTACTGTGTGGCACTGTTAGTGAACACTGGAAAATATTTGCAAGGGCAGATACTGTTACTTCTTTCTTGTTGCTTGGGGAGAGGGGCTGTTGAGGCAAGAAAAGCTGCTCAACCCAGCAGTGTTCCCCTCAGCTTCGCTTTCTGTCTGCAAGCTTTGAGAAGTTTATGGAAGAGCATCTGAGCAGTATCTAATGGGGAATTAGGCAGGGATGCTTGCAGAGAAAGGAGCAGGAGATTGGCTTTCATTATTGAAACAGAAAGATAAGGAAATATATATGTAACAGTAGAGTGTGGTGGAAAGGGAGCCCTGAGAATAGGCTTAGGAGCCAGAGTCTCAAATTTGATTTCTCACGTCTTTTTCTGTTGGGTAAGTCACATCACCCGTCTGCCTGATTTTTCTTATCTGTATAATGGGGGACATGTTACAGATCTCTGTTTAAGGGGAGGTCTGAGAATTAATGGATGCTGATCGAGTGCCTGGAAGATGAAAAATGCTGAGTATTACCACAGCAAATAGTAACCCTTTTGACTCATTTATGATCTTATTACCACCAAATGTCTCTTTGGCTTCCTGTCATGTCTACTAAGCCTCCTTCTGATCCTATTAAACAGCAGGGGGAAGATCCTCAGCTAGTGTCAGTTGTCACAGCTCCATTGACTTCAATTATTTCTCTTGCACAACATATTTCATCCGAAGCACTTCAAGTATTTGAGAGATATTGGCCAATTAAGCACCACAACCTCTACGGGAGGTACCAAGTCATACCACAGTTAGAGAAACTTAGAAAAGAAAGGTTAATCAACTTACCCAAGGTCAGGAAGAAAATATAACAGAGATAAGAAAGCAGACCAAGAGTTGTGCTCCTAGTTCTGGAGGTCACTTTGGCCAGGTTTTGCTCTGTGTATCGGGGTGGATCTGAAGCCACTATTCCAAGCTCTGCCTTTTTCAGGTTCTTACTGGTATGAGACAGAGCAGGACTCACTTCCTTTTCATGCTCTTGTACGCTTTTAGTTTTTATTGTTCACATTTTATTTGAGGTATCGTAGGAAGAGAATTGTGGAGGCTATGCATATAAAAGCTGATTCCTTGGCCGATATAAATTAGAAGGACTTTCGAAAGGCAATGGCAGTATGACTTATACCTGAAGATCTGGTCCTAGGGCTTATTTCTGAGACAGTATGGCTATAAGATGCCTAGGGATTTTCAGCCTCCAGTCACTTACTTATGCACAGGCTTTCTGAAGTTGTGGGAAGCTAAACTGCCTACTGGTGGTGATTGCTTTTCCAATATATCGCAAGGCAGGACTTTGTCATCATATGTGCAAAAGATTATCGGTAAGCTAGTTTGTGCCCTCATGCCTTCTGAAAGTCAAAAATGGCTGCATCAAATGGTGATACTTAGAATAGCCCCAAGTGGAAATACTTCAAATATCCACAGTAACTCTGCTGTTTCTGAGATGGGATTTTTTTTTTTCCAATGTAGGGAGTGTTTATGCAACTTCAGCATTTTATTCTGCAAATTTAGACCCTCTTTCAGAGAAGCTCGTGAATGCTGTGATAGTGGAGTTTAATTTATAAATAGCCAGCAGACGAGGATGAGGAGAGGCAATGAGCAACTCACAGATGGCGGAGTTAGAGATCGGTTGTTACATAACGGCAAAGCAGCAGTGCGGGGCAGTGCTCGGCTGGGTCGGCACTCAAAGAGAATCCACAAGTGCCGTGCTTAATTATACACACAGTTTTAAGCCCCAAATCAACTTGGTTTTTTAAATAAAATAAAAACACAAACCAAAAAAGCCCCCACACCTTGTGAAATTTGCAGCTTTGATGCAATGCTCATAATGCCCACCTAAGAAATAATAGTATGTTATCAGTTTTGGTTGGGTTTTTTTAAAGCTACAAACAAGTTGAAGAGGAAAGCCTGTCAGAGCTATGAGAAATTAAATGCATTTATAAGCTTGAGATCTTCATTTCCTGAAGCAGCTTTAAATCCTGATAGTGTACTGCCTTTGTACACTGAGTTAAGACCAGATTATACCAAAATATCAGCTATTTATTATTTAGGTAAAGAATAACTGAATTTAAAATGTGCTGTGTTTTCATACTTTGGGGGAAAAAAAGTCCTATCTCTGTAAAGCTCATGAAGATATTTACATTGAAGTAAATATATATAAATGTGTTTGTACACATTTAAGTAAATGCAGGTCAGTTCTGGGAGAAGCCAGGTCCAAGAATTCACAGGAGCACTGGAGGAAGGGCTGAGGTGTGTGGCGGGGGAAGTGAGGGGAGGATAGGGCAGCTCAGAAACTGGGATTGATTACCTGCATAATTCCCTTTCTGTCTCTCCATGCACGTGTACTTCAGAACTAAGAACTAGGACTTTCTGAAAAACTCTGCTGTCTAAAGTCCTGGAAATTCTTTTGTCTTCATCCCTATGCTAAGGTTAGGCATTACCTTGGGCTAGACTTTCCTGACCTTTTCACCAAATATAACTTGATATGAAAACACTTGGTCAAGACTCTTCACCTATGAAAGGAGATGAAGCTATGAAAAGGAGAAGGATCCAACCTTCAACTCCAATCTGGAAAAACTGTCTGCTTTTTTACTTCTGTGTAGAAAACATGCTCCCCAGCAAGAGAAAAGGGAGATGCACACACTTTATGTCAGTAGCCACATATGGGCTATGTGTTTGGTCTTCATGAGAACCTGTATCAGGCGTACGCTCCCTCTTGGAAATTTCTATCACACGTGCTCTCCCATACAAGTCCTACATGCTTGATATGTCCAAACAGTGACTTGGAAAATGTTGCCTGACTATTTGGAGGTGCTGTCTCCTCAAGAAGATAATGGTGTGCCATGGAATGAGCAAGGTTCCCGTCCTCCAGAGTGAGCACAGGGTGGCTTCAGGTGTTCCCCGTTTACTCCCAGTGAATGTGTAAAAGTGCCAGCATCCCTTTTAAGGTGTATAGAGCTAAGAACAAATATACATTGTAAAGTGCCAGAATACTTTATTGTTAGGTGTGAAACCTGTTTCTGTTGACAAGTGCAAGCAGTCTTTACTGTTCACAGTTAACCGGACCCTAGGGACTGCCAGTTCATTGGAAGAATAAAAAAGCAAGAGAAAACACTTAGGTACAAGCTAATAGTTTTTGCTAGAGGCTACACAATTGACGCAGATACCTGCTACGGGACACTTAAAGGCCAGCTTTACTTTTACGTGTCATTTTAGAAGTCTAAAAGCACTCCTTTTCCAACAGTATCTCAAAGACTTAGAACTGACCTGACCTGGTCAACCTGAGTCCAGAGGAATACAGTAAACGGGTATGTGCTCTGTGAGCATACTGGGTCCTATATCACAAGCCTGGTGGGGTTCTGAGAACACAAAAGTGAGGCTTACATTTTGGACTAATTAAAGCCAGCACAACATCACTTCCTCAGCCTCCCCTTGTATAGCCAGTGCCTCAGAGTTAAGTCCCATATCCTTTCCTGGGAATTCCCATATGAGCCCTGACAATCTTCCTATCCTTGAGACTATGAGAGTGAAAAACTTGCTAGTATTGTAGTTCTGGGCTTGTGCAAAGGCATCTCCCTCAGGGGGATCCAGGATTGCTTCCAGAAAATACCACTCCTCCCCTCCTACTTTGGGGGAAAGAGAGAGGCATCAAGGCTTGGGTACTTGCAGTGGGCTACTGCCAGTTGAAGCGGGCTGCTGCCTTCACGTTACTGGCCTCCACTACCTCTTTCTAAAAAAGCTAAGGATATACTCCTAAAAGAAAAAATTCTGTATGATCATAGGCAGTTGAGGGTTTTTTGCTGGCAAGGTCCTGCTAGAAAGGCTATAGCTAAGGAAGAAACCTTTTCCTTCTCCTAAAAGAGTTATTTTAATCCTCAATGGTGTTACGGTGTTGTTGAGTACGTATCTACCTATGCTTCAGGAGATTTGTCCAGGTCCTTGCACAGAGGTCTTATACTGACTGCAGCTGTGGCTGGCCTCTCCAAAACTGTGGTCTCTTGCATATGCCTCTGCCAAGCAAAGGGTATTTATGACTCCTGCTGGTTATGGGTTGTTCCTGTTTCAAATGCTGTTATCAACATGTCATACCTTGATTATGTGTCAAAGCTTTTGAAAATACATACTGTACTTAGGAGCAGGAGGATGTGATGTGAGGACAAGTTAAGTGTGGGTCATTCTGCATGACCTGGTGGGGTATACAGGAGAGGCAGGCATTGTCTCTGAGGGTCATTCTCAGAGGAAATCCCTGGATCTCTCTATTCATGTAATATTTTGTGGTCAGGGAGAGGGAATGCTATAGGAGCTATGTGCCACCTGGCTGGTTCAGTCTCACTTCTGACATTTAGCTAATATACAAATATGGTTCTCACTCTCATTTTTTCCAGCTCTAAAGAAATGTTAAAATGTATAAAAGCCATCATGTTATCATCAGTTTTGATGATAGCATTAAACAGTGTATTAAACCATTCCCTTCGGTGTACAATTCATACCTCTTAGCCTGGAGGTGCATTTCTTATTAAAATGTCTCAGATCCATGTATTGTAGAATAATATCCACTGAAATTCCCCCCTTTTATTTATGTATTTAAAAGAAGTTGGTAAGGGATTTGTGGAAACAAATGAATTTACTGCCTGGTAATAATGTAACATCATAAAAAGTACAGTGCTTATTGTAAGAGTTATTTTCTAAGAGATTTTTAGGCTTTTTATTCAAATTGGCTTTGAAATGAGCACTGTTCCAGATGGACTAAAAACTGTCTGAATGTCCCCAGGGACAGCATGTTGAGTTGGAGATAAGGGGACAGTAGAGTTGGAGGGTGCTTTAGAAAAGATTGGGCTGCAAGATTTCCTTTTGCTTCCAATCAAAACAGTCAAGATTACAGAACTAGTGGTTTTGATTAACTCAATTTTAATGATTTGAAACTGAGTTTTAAAACTGATTGCAGTGTGCTGATCGCTCTTTTCCTGAAACTCAGGTTCCTGTGAGGATTCTCAGTTCAGTGCCCAAATATTGAGGTACCTAACACCAAATTACAGTAAAACATCAGTCTGGCTGAACAGCTGCAGTGTTAATGTGGAAAAGGGTTAAGTAATAGTCATCAGTTCTGTTGTCAAACAGGGAGGAACTGCAAGCCCCAGAGAAAAAAAAAAGACAATATGACAAATGATCTGTGTTGGTGGATTTGCCAGAAGAGTAACATGCAGAGCTTATATAAACAAGCTTATATCTTGTGCCAGTGTGGGGCACAGATAGCCACTTAGCTGTACTGGGGAAAAGCACCTTTTTTCTCAGTATAATTGTATTTGTAACTGAGAGTTTTTCCTCAGAAGAGCTGAGTCCTTTGCAGAGGTAGGCAAGAGGTGAATAATTCACCCAGCCAGAGCCATACAGGGATAACTTCTTGTTTGGGCACTTCCAGGCTTAGGTTCCAGCAGTGGCCAAAGAGCTGCCTCCTTGGGGCATCATTGTAGATTTACAGAGGTTGTTCCCTGAGTATATTTGCTCTGCATAGTCTAGCCCTTACCAGGCACATGTACAGTAGGACAAATGGCTTAATACTTTTTTTTCCCCCATTCTAGTTCCTTCTTTTACAAATGACTTCTTCTTTATAATTTAAAAGTTGAACAAAATATGACTTTTTGGCCTGTAAAGGTCTCGGCTTCTAGCATGTAGGTGACAGCCTCCCCATCCCGTTATCTGTGCTCTGTTTTACTTGCTGTTCTTCTTCCGCACTGAAAATGTAATGAAAGTCACCGGGGTCCCAGTGGACCAACTTGTTGATTAGAGTAGGATAAAGTAGACAAATTCTGGTGGGAATGGAAGACATTTATGATGACTACCTGGCATTTTTCTCTGCCCTTTTTTATGTACCTGTCACTGTATTTTCCCACATCAATCTCATAAAACATTCTTTTGCTTGAAATATTGATATTATCCTACAGCAAAGATAAAAGTGCATCACAGAGCAATATGGCTTGGTGATAGAATTATCTGCAATACACAGAAATCTCTACTGATGTTTAGGGCTGGCATGGTATTAAACACATTACTTTTGCTGACAGGCTTTTTCATTTCCTTGCATCACACAGGTAGGGGAATTTGAAGGAAATCTAGTTTTCATTTCTGGATTTGTTCAATAAAAAATGTAAAACAGAAATGCTGGTGGATATGGTAGCATCTCTTTAAATCAAAAGGAACTCACTGAAAGTTTAAGTAAGTTTCAGAGAAGGCTCTGTGTTTTTATGTGTATATGTATGTGTTTGTATGTCTGTATCTACAAATCTATGTATCTATACATAAATATTTATATAAACCTCACAACTGTTCCATATTTAACAAACCTGAAAGGACTGAGGACAATCCAAGATCAAGCAGTTGAGAATTAGTGTCAATGTACCTTGTGATACTTTGGTATGGGCTTTATGATGTGATCTTTGGTAACATCTTTACTCATTATTTCCCCCCAATGACTTTCTCCCCATGCCATGCACAGAAAAAAAAGAGCTTCTGGCATAAATTGGGGATCTGCTCTCAAAATGACTGCCTTGAACATAGGATGCCTGCTTCAATTTTACTGAAGCAGGTTATGTAGCAAATGAGGCAGGGGATTTTTACAAGGAAGGGAAGCCTTTTGAGCAAAGCATTGATTAAGGGTCATCTCGTTCTGTATATCCCTCTTTCTTCCCCAGGGTCATGGTATGATGCTGGGTAAGTTACTAAAATCAATTTTTTCTCAGACTGTCTCTGAATTATGTGTTCCTTGTGTTCCAGTCCCCAGCTTGAGATTGTATAGCTTGAATGGAAACAATATTGAGCCCTGAAAACAGCAATCAAGTCAGCACTAAGTGCGCTTCAAATGTGTAAGGTGCCACAAGGTGCTAAGCACTATGTGTAATCAGAATTTGCAATCTGAAATTGCACATTCAATACTAGTGCACATTTTGACTTAATTCCCCTGTTCCTGAGCTTTACATTTGTAAAATGAGCCTATCACCTCAGAAAGGTGTTGTCCAAAGTAATTAGTTCTTGCAAAACAGTCCAGTGCTCTGCTGAGTGGCACCGCAGAAAAGCCCATGTGGAAATAAATTACCCTTCAGAGCAGGATTAGCATAGCGTGCAGGAGAAGGGGCCACAAATGAAGCAGTGAAGATAAAACATAGTACCAAGTAACGGCACCTTCAACAAGCGTTGTTCTTCCTGTATGCTGAATGAAGGAAGGGTCATGGCAAAGAAAGTAGTGTGTGATCATATAATTAGAGCCTATATCAAAACATACACATGTGAAAACCAGGGACTGCTTTTGTGCTGTATTTGTGCGAGAATTTATGCCTAGAAATCAACAATATTACAGATAATAATAGTTGCTGTTGGTAGGGTGGGAGAGAATCCGATCTGATGGCTGGGGCCTGGGGCAGAGACTGCTTCACCTTGACGGTCTCTTGGGTCCCTCACTGCCTCAGCTCTGCTCTCCGTAAGTAGGAGGTAATTAATACTTGTTTTCTATGTACTCTCTGGCACTCAATTCCTTTGGAATAGTTTGATACCATACTTTGTACAAATATAAACTATTCCTGTGTAGTACACAATTAATTTGTGTAATTGCAGATCTTGGAACACTATTTTCATATGTTTTCAGGGTTACACGTTCATTGTAGAATAAAACTGAGTGATCTGCTCCTGTACTGAATAGATGCAGAGTTGATCAGAGCACGCTGGGGTTTCCATGTGCTGCTTGGTTTAGGGAGATCAGGTCTTCTGCAGCTGAGAAGGCAGCAGGTTTGGAGCAGGAGAAGCTGAGATCTCTTTTTGCTACCGCTACGTAGTTGGGTATTCTACATGAATCTGGTATAAATTATTAACCAGCAAACCCTAATTGTTCTGTAACTGATGATAGATTTACAACTTTTGAAAACTTGTGCGAATATAACCAAGTATTTGTTTATACTAGTATTTGTGACTGTGATGAAATTTGTTAATAGGCCAATTTAGTGAGCATACAGAAAATGACATGTCAGTAGTACTACATAATCTTGTCAGGCCGTTTCCCCAGGAAAAGCAGATGTTTACCTGAATGTCTAGCACAACTGACGCAAAGAAATTGTGCTGATCCTTCACCTTCGCTAGCAGTGTGCCTTCTCATTGCTAGCAGGCCACAAAGTGTATTTAGTATGTGGCTTACTGTAAATGCATACCCCTTGCTTGAGGACATCATGGAGGTGAATTATATGTGGGCTGTTGGGATCACGCTGGCCAGGGGTTCTTATAGCTGCTTTTGCAAGGGGACTGCTGAGGTTAAACTACATAGTTTTTGTAATTTAGTCTTTTCTGCTGGATATGACCTCAACTTTTCTTTCAGGTCTAAGTCTTGACAGTTAGAAAAAACCTCAACACTTCCCTGTCATCAGAAGGTCAAGTGTATTTGATCTGGTTAATTCCTAGAAGGTGAGAAAATACATACAATTTTACAGAGTTCCTTTTAGAGCAGAAGTACCTAAAGAACAACTGTTGTCACCATTTCCAGCTAGACTGGAACCTGCTGTCTTTTGAGATCTGTGGCAGAAACGATTTTCTTGAGAAGCACTGAACCAATGTAAAAGCTTTTAATCCTATCCAAAAGGAACAAGCCAGGTTATCTCCTGCCATCCCCTTGAATGTGATAGCCATAAATCTAATATATGAATATGTAGACTCTATGTATAAACACACCCTACAAGTAAAGGTTGATCTCCTGCAGTGGAGTTACATTACCTTTCACATTACCACTTGTTCTAGGTAGTGTTCAGGTCAGCGCTATTGAGCGTGTTGCTTTGTGTGGCAATTTATACTGTGTGCAGGGTTCCAGGGGACAGCGTGGGGGGATTGTATGGCTGTAGGTTGTGCAAAGCCTCTGTGTACATCCATCATTTTCAAGGCAGCAGGATAGCTCATTCTTTATGCCAGGCTTTAGCTGCAGGAGCTTGGATGTGCCTCTCCCTCGGAGCTCCTGCTGGCCTGCCACACAAGGAATATTCAGCGTTCAGTGCATCCTTTCTGCAGCCGTCTGGCAGAGCACCGAGCTTGCAAGAGGGCACGAGAGAAAGCGCAGCCCTGCTTAAAACTACTTGGGCTCATCAGCAGACTGTGATATTGCAGAAGAGGAGAGCTAACATGGCTGCCAGCCAGCATTAGTGAAAAGGGACTATTTCCTGAAATTGAGAAATGCTGCAAGCAGCGAGGTAAAGTGATGGGGTTATGCATGTGCTACTCTTGCTCCTTGTCATATTGTAGCCCATGAAACAGGGAGACAAGGAAGGAATAAAGAGGCAGGTGGTCACAAGAGAGGGGAGACAGAGGAAATAAGTCAGATTCCTGGGGGGCATTTAGTTTTAGGAAAGCTAAGGCAGTGCAAGGGAGAGCACTGTCGCCTATCCAAGTTTTACCTAGATGAGAAGGCTAGTAACTAGCAGTGGGGCCACAAAACAAGTCTACTTTACCTTTTTGTTTTCTCACTCGTATGTCTCAGCATATTTAAATGATCACAGCAGTTAACACTGCTCCAAGTGAAGTAGCATTCTGTTATACCTGCCTAACAAACACCTGGATGTGCCCCTGCAGAACAGAGATTTTGAAATGTTCACTGATCAAGAATTCTGGTTGGGTTTTAAATATGAGATGTCTTTTTATTGCTACTGCATAATTTAATTTTGAGGCCACTGGTGTCTGCTGCATATCTTAAAATCTGAGCTCCTGCAGGCACATGGTGTGTCATTGTATCTGCTCATTTAATTTTTCTGAAAAGAAATTTTCTAGACGAAAGCATGAAAACATACCCTGGTTTCCCTCTCCCCTTCCCCAAATCCAAAAGAAAAAGGCAATTAAAACAAATGCTACTGTGTTAAAAAAAAATTCAAAATCACTCTTTTTGCACTGGAGGGGCCAGCTCCCAGATTTGGACTTTAGAGGCTGGTAGTTTTATAATCCAAGCTTCTGGATTGCAGCCTGAAATGGAAAGGCCCACATTTCTGCTTGGGAATGGGCAGACTGTGGCAGACGGTGAAAAAGGAAAGCGACGTTTGGGAGACTTCATTTTTGCAGGGTAGAAGGTCTCTCTTGAGCTGGGTGTCAGAAGGGGCCTGAGAATGGAGCAGGTTGCAGTGGAATCATGCACAGGATTTGCTTGCAGAGGGTTCCTTTGCAGTGAACCCAAGGTTCCCCTTCTGCGATGCCAGCTCTCCTAAATTCGGTGGCTGACTCTGTCCTTACAGGTTAAGTTGCAGTATTCTTGTAGATTATATGTGTTGCCTGTGTTCTTGTAGATTATATGATGACTTGAATAATAAGTTTTGTCTGTTTAAATGCCATCCCATTTTGGGACCACACATCTTACTTGACAGTGGTGCAGGATACTGTAATGCATTAACACAGTTCTGCTCATACTGCTGCATAGTAACAGCATTTTGCAGCATGTTTTGTTGAACAGACTATAGGATGTGATAATTTCTTTGAGCCCTATACTTGGCTGCAGAACAAAATGGGATGCTTCTCCTGACATCTTTCTGGTAAGATCAGAAATGCAATCTGTAGTCCAGAGCTCTTTTTTTTTCTTTAACTGAGAACACCGAGGGATGAGCCAGACCGAGCAGATAGGAGTGACCTTTGGGATGATGAAAGGACTATGGCTGGTTGTACTAAAAGGAAAGGAGATGATTCACTGAGGCGACTAAGCACAGTTGGACTCTGCAGTTTTCCCTAATTCTCCAGTTTGTAGACTAGCCAGTGCTGTCTGCCCTCATCTGTTACCACACAGCTCCCATAATGATTTACCATACCACCCATCTTTCTCAGCATGGCATATCTACAAAAGTGATACGTATATGAGCACCACTGTGGAAGCTTGAGATGTTCCTACTCAGCCCTGTTTAAATGAAGTTGTCCTAGGTGCACTGTCTGTGGCAGGGCTGGTGTTTTGCAAAGACCTTGGCACTGCCTTTTCTGTGGCGGTGCTGCAGTCTTTGGGGTTACAGCTCTTGAGGATTAGTCACTGTCTTCAAGCTCATGCTAATAGAAAAGAACAAAATGCATCTTGAAAAAAATGAGGGAGCCTGTCTGTTCTGTCACAGAAAGGCCCCCTAGGTCTGCTCATGCCCTAGCTGGAGGAGTTTTCAGCCTTGTCTTTACCTACGTGTTTACCCTTCTTCCTGGCTTCCCTGGGCATAGCTATACCCTGCAACATGGTGAATGCTGCTGCAGGAGGACACTGGGAGCTCTGCTGTTGGTCACCGCAGTCAGCCAGCCCCAGGAATGGTGAAAGGCAGTGGTCTGAGACAGTGTGCTTCTTCTAATATAAAAAAAAAAAAAAAAAAAAAGAAAGAAAGAAAAAAGAGCAATCCATTTTAGATACAGGAGAGAAAAACATTTGGAAAGCTTTTCACTTAACAAGGCTCTTCTGTGACATTTAGATGCATTTATACAAGTTAAAAAGGAATTTGGCACCTTCCCACCTCACTCAGCAGGCTTAGAGGAGAAAAAGCAATAACAAGACAAGATTACTTGATATGTTGCTTTGTTTTGTTCACATGAAGTGTTGTGCCCATTGATGTTGGCTGAGTATTATTAGAGCCCACAAAAGGCCTTGACATAGGAGTCATATTCAGTCAGGTCCAGGGCTTGCTTTCTAATGAGGAAAGATAATTATCATGCCAATCTCTGATCGCTTTTTACTAGCACATTTAATCTGAGGGAAGATAGGAGCATCTTCTGTCTAATACAGACTTGAGAGCAGGGCCAGCAGGTGTAACACAGTAATCACTCCAAAGGATTTTTCATTATTTCCCAGAAAGAGAGGAAAAGTCTCTGTGTCACCATCTCTCTCTGTCTTCACTGCTCTTGAGTTCAACTTGTACAGTTTGATGGTGGTGGCCCTACTTCTCCAAGCAGCTTTAGATCCCATCAGAAATGCTCTTGACAAGCATTTGTTACTGGGTTTGACAACCAAGTAGTCTCTCTCCTCCCCCGCCCTTTTCTGTTTGAAAGAGAAAATCTGAGGTGTGTTTGATGGGAACCTGATGATGCACACTGTGCTCTGAGGCATCTACTCCCTTGGCTGTAGAGCTGTGTGGGCATGGTTGTATGCTTGAATACATTTTTGTACATTATAAATGATCTCCACAGATATGCGTGCTACCCATCTGGGTTTGTATTCATGAATGTGCATGTGGCTTGTCTTTGAAAACACACAGGTGCCCATCCCAGGGGAGTGTACAGATGAGCACATCATCTGGGAGATATTTACTTTTATATACCTGAGTGCATTAATGTCTACAAATTTATGGTTCTGATTATATGGGAACTCTAAGACTACAAGGCCAGCTGTAACTTTGAGAATTGCCTTGAGAATTCTCTTGTGTCTTTTTCTTAGCTGCAACACAAATTCACGGAGCTCCTGGTTTTGTATACTTCTTCATAACATAGATTATCTCACTGATCCTGTTTGCCACTTGGCCCCACAGTCACATCAGAGGGGGTGCCACTGGGTTCGGAATAAGTGGCTCAGGATAGCATTGTATAAACTGATTTTGCCTCAGGGAAAAAGGCAAACAGAACTAGATTGTGAAATACAGCAACTTTAGGCAATTGAATCTTCCTTTTAGGACAAAGTATTGGGATTCTCAAGCAACTTGATCAGATATAGAAGCTTGGAAAGAGCTCCAGCTAACGCTTGAAGTGTAATTTCAGTAAGATTTAATTTATTTTGTCTTTTACTTTACAGTCAATTCTTTTATAACATCTCAGTGTTTTCTGTTTCCAACATGCCATAGGTTTCTGCACTGGAGGTGCACAGTGATTGTGAAGGCAAAGGGTGGGACAGTTGCACTTTAGGTGCTGGGGAAGTGGGTTTTGCATGTTAGCTGGATTACTCCAAGATCAGTAATGGAAAAGTTGTCAGGATTCTCTTGCTGGCCTTAGCTGTCAGCATTGACAACTCATTGCAGTGAATGGAAGGGTACAGACCTCACAAGCCTGCAGTTTTGTGATACCTGCAGCTTATCACTGCATTGGTTTATATATGGTTCAAGATCTTGTCCTTGTATGCTACTAGATCAAGACCAGTATATCTTGATCCCACAGTCCATTGAACAGGCAATTTTTCTTGCACTGTAGCAAGGTCCAGCAAAGGGAATGACCTCCTTTGATTCATTCACACTATCCGCTGCAACACAAATGTCTCTATACATGGGACAAGGCACTGAAGTTGCACCATTGGCTCTGAGGGGAGAAAGCTGTGAGTAAATCTTATTGAGCCACATCCCAGTGTCCAGCTGCTGAAACAACTGTTAAAACAGGTGTGTCTAATTTTAGCTTTTGAAACAGCTGGGCAAAGTGTTGGCCATGTTTCAGTGTCTTTTGCTTAAAGAGAAAGCAGGTGGCATTCTCTGAACATACCACTATTGAATTAGAGACCTATTAATATTGGTGAGTCAACTTAACTTAATTCTCTCAACCTGCTAACAAGAGCACTTTGGAAAGGATTGGAGAAGAACAACAGAGTACCTTGAATAAACCAAAAGGGAAAGCTTTCAGTGTGTGTGTTCTAGCAACAGCAATTTAATCAATTTAGGTGCAGCTGTGCTACCTGTCACTTTGCTGGCTGTTTGTATTGCTTTTGCCTGGGTGACTTGAGGCATGTATATCCTAGCTGTATTTTTTAAATGAAGGCATACTGCATTGAAATAAAGATTATACATGCACATGAATAGATAGGTATGTGTGAGAAAGAAAACATTAAAAACACCAACAACAGCACTTCTCTCAGTAATTTTGGGTTTTGTTGCAAAATCAAGCGTTCAGAATTGAGGCATACTGGAATTAAATGTAACATCTTCCCCTTTCTGCATTCCTTTCAGTCTTTAATTATAGGATCATGTTATTGTGGACTCCTGATTTGTTTGTGAGGTAGAAACAATCATTAAGTGAAATACGTTTCTATAGTTAGAAAACTCTGTTGTATGTGAAACCCTTGTTTTAGTAGCTTTAAAAATTACAGTGTCTGTAGAACAATGAAGAGAAAGGAGGGGGTCTAGTAATTAAAGAACTTCAATGCCATCATGGGTACCTGGGTTGTGTTCCAGTCTCTACAGCAAGGTTCTACAGTGACACATTCTTCCTAAAAACCAGTGAGTATGTTATAGAAGTGAGTGCTGGACAGCAGAAGTAATGGATTGTTAACTGACAGTGTATACTTTTATATTGGTCTCTTTGTGTCCCTGAGATCAATAGCTTTGAAAGCTGATTACTATATGTAGTGGACTGTGAATCCCCAAAACCAACCTGTTAGAAAGAAGTAGAGGGGGTAAAGTGAAGATGTTTTAAAAATGAGGCATTTTGTTCATGTTCTTTAGCAGCATCTGATCGTGCTAAAGAGGGTATAAGTAGCATGTAGCTCCTCCAGATGTCAGCTATTTAGAGAGACACGCACCAGAAGTTCTGTGGACAACAAATGACTGAATCCCACGCAGGATGCTCTTCTTGGCGAGAGAAGAAATGGGAGAGAGTGGGTGAGCCTGTGTGTGTTCCTGTGCAGAATGGGATAGGCAATTACAAAAATGGGAGATAGAGAGGGAGAAAAATGAAGATGGATGGAGGTAAAAACACCTGCTAAATGCCAGCTGTCCTACTTGGACTGTGTGGGATTGTTGCCTGGGGTAGTCTCAGTGCTTTGTCTAGTTAATTTTAACCCTATAAACTTTTTTACCATGACTTTTCTACTATAACCTAAACCTACGATAAGCTTTGCATAAACATCTGGGTATCTATTATTTTCGGCCTGTAACTAGTGAGCTAAGAAAACCGAATAATGAGAGTGATTTGTTGCAATACAGCTTGCTGGGAAAAAGCAAATCAAAACAATTAGACCATCCTCTGTTGAAAGCAGAAGTGTTTTATGGACATATTCCTTTAGATAAAAATTTTGTCAATGACTTCTTTAAAACTCAGCAGTGTTTCTGGGGATGAATCAAAGAGTCTCACAGAACCCACAAATAGCTGGATGATTTGAGGGCTCCCCTCAGATGCCACCTATTTCCCCAACAGAAGTTGGAAACATGCTGTCATACTAGTTTCGAAATTTACTTTTGCGTAATATTTTCCTGCTACCTTGAACTGCATTAGATAATTTATTTCTCTTTCCTGTGCAAGTTCTGTTCAGTGGTTGGCTCTGACACTGAAGCAATGTTTGCGGGTGGGGAAGAGAGCCAGTCTCCCTGCCTTTGTGTTCTAGCCGGTCTAGGTCCTGTTGCCAGGACCTAGATGAAATCTCCCATTTCAGTGGAAAGTAATGCTTGATCAAAGTGGCACAGAATTACTCACCTTTGAAGGTTTCCTTCTGGTGCTGCTATTTCTGTCATCCTTTAACTAAAACACGCTTCATTACCATATATATGTAGTACAGATCTAAGATGCTGGATTACCCATCTCTCATACCATAGTCTTTGGCTCTGGTACTCCTTTTACAAAAGGTTTCTCACAATACAGCCCATAGTGAGAAGCTGACACCCTGCAGCTGCAATTGCCACACCGCTTGAGGCCATACTGTACTAGTGTGGAAATATAGTGTTATTTTAGTCTGGTTTTCTAAGGAAGTTATGCTTCTGCAACCACTCTGGCCATCGCCCTTGGGATTGCCTGGCCAGCAACCACCGCATTTGATGGGAGCGTTGAAGCCCCAGAGATACTGAACTCCTGCAGAACTTGTTCCTCATCCCTGCTGAGACATAAGGGCTGGTCCACCAGCTGGTAGGCTTGCAGCTCTGAACCTGCCGCAGCACAGGCTGCCTCTTCCTCAGCCAAAGCAAGACATGAGGAGGGAAGGAAATGAAAGGTGTTGCAGGAGAGGGTGAGGAAATATGACAAAAATCTGAGCACATCAGAGGAGGGAGTGTGAGAGAATGCAAGGGGGAACTGAGGGTGATGTGGTGACATTATTCTGGTGAATATGGGAGGGGTGACAAAGGGGAAACATGAGGCCTCATTTCCTACTTGTTTATTTCTGTAGTTCTGCTGCTTGTAGAAAAACGTGTTTTCACGTAGCCAGGAATATCAGATGCCCCTTTTTTATCTGCCTGCTGCAACATTTCTGAGGATTACATCTAGTGTAGGGGCTGGTAGTGGGTAAGAAGCACCTCAGTGCAAGAGAAGGTGTTATACAGAACACCTGTGTATCTGTTTATTCTGTTGATGACATACTGCTTTCTGTCTCTTTTGGGGATTTTTGGTAGCTTGGGCTGTCATAGAATAGCTACCTTCTAATTTCTGTGCAGGAGGAGATCAGAATGCAGAGATGAAGACAGCAACAAAATGACTCAGAGTTAGTCATCCTGAAGACCACTCAGACTTCTTTCATCCTCACAGTACCCACCATACTTCTGCCAGTACCCTGGAGGAGTCAATGACAGACTGTGATACCATCCTGAGTGCTCACTTTTGGTGACTGATAAAAAGGGAGGGGGATGAAATGCAGCATTTAGTTAAAACCATGGAGACCTAATTGTAACCTAAGGGGTGACTTAAGGGATGAATTGGTCCAGGGTGCAGACGGCTTTTCTATGACCAAACAGAAGTTCAGAAGTAAGAAAAAAAAAAAGTGTGATTCTTCAAGTGACCTCCCTTTATGGGTTATGCAGGCATTTCCCTATTTTCCCCTTTTCTGGTTTCTTCTGTAGTTGTCCCTGGCTGATAGTCTGAGCAAGACATAAAAAGGCTACAGAGGAGAGAGAGAAGCAGAAATATGTGTGCACATGCGTACATGCATGTGTGTTTATATGCATCTGAGTACTTTAAATGTAATCCCTGCATCCCTGTCATTGGCTTTTCCCTTGGCACTTTACAATGAATAGCTGGAGGTTTTTGTCTGTCCTGTCCAATAAATAGTACATCTGTGTTGGGAGCAGTTTACGCCTTATCTGTTGTATACAGCCTGTCAGTGAGGGAGTGTGTTGCTCCTTTGCCTTCTTTGTTTCCACTTTCCAGTTTTCACACCTGCCTGGTGCTTAAAGCCCATGTACTCCTGATGTCTGCGCTTGCTCTGGTGTTAGCATTTGCAGCTCCAGTGGAGTTTTATTGCTGCTGGGTGCTGCCTCCTACACAAATTCCCTCCCAATTTGCTCAGAGACGAGGGTGCTGGGTAAAGGGAAGTGTTCAGTTTGAGGAAGCAGGCTTTTTGCATCCATGTGACTAGCAAAAACACTCTTTGAATCACAGGCAAGATGGAGGATTTGACAAGACAAGGAAACTGCTGGTGTCTCAGGAGACCTACGGCACTGGAGGAACTTGTGTGGGTGGAGTGGAGTTTGGGTCCCTGGGGAATGAGAGGAGAGTAAGGTGCTTCACAAGGAGAGAGATGTTTTTAAAGCAGTGCATGCTCCTTATATTTATTCTCACTATTGTGCTTTTGTTGACCTTCTCTGCTGGAGACCAAGTGTCCCAGTAAGTCCTCTGACCAGTTGTTGCAAATGGACCTGGAGCGTATTTTGCTTCCATCTGTTTGGATTGGTTGTATGAGTATGTTGCATGCCTTGAAGCCAGGGCCTGTCCTCAGTAGTATTAAATATATCAGCAGTGAACAGGTAGTTGATGCTGTACTACTAGTGACCTAAGCTGCATTTTCTGAAAGCTGCAAAACCTTTTAAAAATCTCAGTCAAAAAGGCTTGGGAACCCGTGGAACAGGGCTTAGCCGTATTTGCATGTTATAGAATATAAAATTGGAAGTAGCTAGCAGGGTGCTAATATAAGCCCTCCTATGCAAGAAGGACAGATGTCTTACAAGTAATGTAAACAGGAGTATCATCAATGTAATACATGCAATAATTGTTCTTCTCTATGCCGTGCTTATGAGACTTCATCTGAAGGACTGCATCCAGTCTGGGGCATTGCACTTCAAGAAAAATGTAGATATTTGGAAAAAGTCTCTAGGAAACCAGCAATAATGAGCACAGTCTAAAACTCATGGATCTCTGAGGAACAATAAAACAAATGCCCTTGTCTAGGGAGGAGGGACATAGCAGAAGTCTTCAAATATGTAAATGATATCTGTAAAGAAGAAGGAAATAATCTTTCTTCTATGATAGGGCAAGAAATAACAGGCTGCAATATTGCAACTGAAAATGTGTGTGTGTGTGTGTGTATGTATATGCATATTAGGGAATTACAGATTGCTAGGAAGGGAATGTTTAGAAGACTGATAAATCAGGCCAGTTTTAAACTTTTAAATGAAATTTTACTGAACTCATTAATTAGCAACACACTGTATGCTAATTGTTAATTCTCAATCTTTACCATTAATTATTACTTTATACACAAAACTGTTCATCTTTAACATTTATGCCCTAAATTAACTGTGACTATACAGTACCAAAGAGCTGAATCTTTATAGTTAGCACTGACAGCTGCTGTTCTTGATGGTCTTAGCTACAGAAGGAGAAGAGTTGAGAAGAAGAGAAGGATGAGAGAAGTTGGAAGGGATCCTGGCTTGTAGTCTTCTGTATTCGATTTCCCTTTTCATACCTGATGTTTTAATGTTACTTTCACTCTCCCAAAAGTGGGATCTTCAACTGCTAACAGTGCTGCTTCTTTTGTTCTTTTTTCCCAGACGTGCTTCTTGTGT
>NW_009592965.1:661-7371 GCF_000690535.1 Cariama cristata | reverse complement strand
AGTATGCCCTGCCTGTTTGCATCCTCTTACGCATATCTTGTCCTTTGTTGCAACTTTCTGTTATTTGGATACCTCCTATGAGCATCTAACCATGTCTTGTTTGGTGGTCATGTTGCTCACATTCTTACATTCTTAGTGAAATACTTATATATAACATCACAGTGTGGCAATACATTATATACTGCTGTTAGTTACAATAATTTAGTATGTTTATATCTGAGCACAAGGAAAGCTAATAATAATTATATCCTGATTAATGCATTTGTAATTTATAGATGTCACAAGCCACTTCTTTGACTACAGGAGATTTGTGAAAAGGAAAAAAGATTAATTCTGTTGATAAAGTGAAGCACTGGTATATATTGCTTCCAGAGGCATTGATTCTTCATCATTGCAAGTTAGATAACATCGCCAAGAATGTTGTAGGTAAAGTTTACCCTGCCTTGGCACAGAGAGATGGACTAGATAGCCTCTTGAAGTTCCTGGCTGTTTTGTCTATTATGAGCCTAGTTACTTGGAGGGAAAAAATTCATTTCTACTGTGGCTGAGAGCAACTGGACTGTATACTGTGTACCACCCTGTGCAGGTTGTGTAGCACAGGCACCGCATGTAAAAATGGCTGTTTCCTTTGGGTGAGGAGAAGGCCTTCTAATGGTCTTGCTGCTCGTTATGCCTTAGCCTGTAAGTTGGTTTGCCACAGATCGTGCAGCATGGGCTCTTTCAGGGTTAAAAGCAGAAAAATTGTTCCTCACAGTGTCTTCTTTTGTCCTTCCAATTTTTTTAGCTTTGGCTGCTCTGACCTTCTTTTTCTCTTCATCTTCTGCACACTGACAAGGTATACATCTTAGGAAATTACACCTACCAACAGCTTCCACACCAGCAGGCTTGGCCGCAGGAGACGTTTCACTCTTTGTCTGGCTGGCAGTGAGACACTTGTGTCATTGAAAGATTTTCCCCCTACATCTTTCTCTGCTTTTAATTCTTTTTTCAGCGTTCAGGAGACTACAGCAAACACCAGTCACCTGGCAGTTATTGCTGTGAGATGAACAGGTGATTACAGGCAAAATCCAGGCAAGATGATAGGTGGAAGAGAGAAGAGAAGCAGAGGGGAGCCTGTGCACAGTGTCTATTAGAGAGCTCGCTTTTCATTAGCAAAGAAGCCAGTTTAAAGGAGCAAAAGCAACAGTTTTTCCAGCTTTTCCTTTCTGTGTCAGACAAGATTTCTTTGAGTGCAAAAGGAAAATAAAAGTCATCTTTCTGCTCTCATGGGTAAAAATTAAAATAGTTCCCTATTTATCACAGCAGATATTTTAACTCCGTCTGTTCCCTGTCTCTTTCTACTTTAGCTTTTCAGGTACTATTTAAGTTTTAGAACTCAGAACTCTCAAAAAATAATTTCCCAGTTGTTTTCTTCCACACTAAAAATTCATGACATAAATGTTAGTTCTGCAGTGCTAATATTTAGCACTAGTGTGTAAGGTACTGGGCTGGCAGACCTCAGAGATCCAAATCTAGAGCTACAGAATAGGTACAGCCAAGATGACAGTAGGTCACACATCCTCCTCTCTGATCTGCTGGTGGGTCTAACCTCTTGCTGCTGTGAGAGTCACTAAAGGCAAGGGATTACAGCAGCGTGTTATCCCAGGCAAGGCTCACACCTAGGCTCGGAACAGGCTGTTCGCCTTCACTTCAGGCTTATCAACACTGATTCCAACCATAGAGAGAGCAAGGTACACATGTATTTTTGATTCTGTAAACATAGTAGTTACTTGCATCCATAGTATCAGTTGCTAGGAGTTATGCTAGAGATTAATTTGGCTCAACAGGCTAATCGCAGAGTTGGTTAGAAATATAAGAGAGGGCTGTTATGAATGATGGAAATCAGTTCTCAGCACATGCTACAGGTCACTACCATTTTGTTCTGGTATCCTTAGTGAAACATAGGTAGTAGAGGTACTGAAGTGTGAATTCTGTGACAGAAACATTAGAAAATTAAACCATCAGGCTCCTTTCCTTCATGGGTGATTCCATAACTAACTAAGGTCGATGAGTGGGCAACCCTGATTTCTTCAAACTTGGCTGGTCTTCTGGTTTCTGTGATCTTTCTGAACAAACCTTTGATAAAAAGCCACGTTGCCTAAAATGATACAGGAGGTGGAAGCAGGTTCTGTTTCTCTGCCTGACAAGTTTTGAGCAGCTGCCATTGAGCCTGGCTTCTACTGGGAGTAAAATGGATAGATGCAGTTCCAGCCTTCCTGGAGGAAAGAGCTCTGCAGCCGCTCAGGATCAGGTTTTCCCTTCTGAGATGAGAGTCTGCCTGTCAGCAGTGTGCTGACAGGCAGACCACAGCCTGCTTAGCCCACTTTGATAAAGTACTCCAGAGGCAGGGACTAACGTGTTTGTGAGACAAAAGGGGAGATGGTGGGTACTTGAATAACAGGAGCTCCTCATGATAGTTGCAGTAAACCAAACCTAGGCAACCTTCATTTAACACAAAGCAGATTCATAATTACTGATCTGCTAGAGGGTCCAAAGTGTGAGAAAGATTTTGTCCTAATTTCTGAGGCACCTTTAGGAGAGAGGATGATCGCTGGTGTCCTGTGCAGGTAGCCAGGGGTATCTCTGTGGCACATTCATCAAAGATTTAAAGGAGACTTACAAGCTCAGGGCTGAAAGCAGTTGCACTAGGCGCTCCTGTGTGAAGCCACTATCGCCAGTATCTAAGCCTTTCCATTCTCTTAGGTTCACAGACTAACAGACTTAAGCCAAAAAAGGTACCGTTTGCTCATAAAGCTAGTCCAACATATGTTGGTTCATGCCTTTCCAGCAAGTCTGTAAGATCTCTGGGGAAGGGATCCTCTGCTTCTGTTAGTTTACGTAGTGCTGAGTACGCTGGATTGTCCTTTTTACATTGTCTAGTAAACAAGGGCAATTCTAACATGTTATTGTCAGTTTGCATTAGCAAATTCTGATGTTACCTCTTTCCCAATTATGATTGATTAATGCTTATCAAAACGAGATATATTGCTATATTTGTGTGCCCCTCCATGCTTGTTCTTGCCTGTTTCCACTAACATAGGACTGTGGGTGTGAAATTTCAGAAAATAAAAGTCTGAACTTTGCAAGATTTCTGTCTCTTAAATTGGATGCTTGACAGAACTGAATTTGTGTCTCTCATCTTCTGTCAAAGCTCTCAGTGGTTACTGTTGCTTTTGGCTAACTTACTGCTAGCCCAGGCTAATTGGTTGTAATCAGCTTGCATTTCTCGTCTCACAAACGAACATCAAGGGTCAGATCTCCCTTCACTAATGTCAATCCACTGGCTCTGTTGAATTTACTCACCCTGACATAAATGAGAACAAAACTAGGCTCCAAAGCTTCTGTATTAGTTGCTTGTGGCAAACTGCGGTCCCTTGGAGCTGAGCTGAAAAGAGTTAGACCTGCCCTATGTCACTGGTAACGTGTAAGGCATATGCCTCAACTTTTGTAGGTAACTGGACACTAAAGGAAAGCACAGAAGCCCTGAGAATAGATTGCTCTTTTCTTCAAATCTACAGAATAAAACTGACAACTACAGAGACTGCAGCAAGTTGGTTATATGCAGAAAAAGTACTGCATCTCAAGGCCGCCTGCAGAGAGGCAGTGACAACAGGGACAGTGGAGCACCAGGGACTAGTCTCAGAGCTGTTAATTCTGCCGGCGATGTGGAGGAACTTACCAGCTTTTTGGTCACTGCTGTCCTCAGCAGTATTTGAAGTAGCTTGTTAAAGACAAAGGTGTCTATATGCCAGTCCTAAGCGCTCTATGGCATGTAATCCCCTCTGGTTTATTTTATTTTATTTCATTTTATTTTATTTTATTTAAGACTCTGTTTTAAGATCATAAGCAGAACCTGTTCTCACCCTCCTTCTTGTTCTTGGAAAAGTACATTAGAAAAAAAAAAAAAAGAATGGGATTGTTTTGAACCTTGAGAGAAACAGTTCAGTCTGTGAAAAGCTTTTGGGTGACAGGCTGTTCTAGCTGACTTTATTCTCTTAACCTTATTATATAGCAATGCACTGGCTAATGCTGTACGTCATGAGCCTCTACTGGGTGGAGCCAGAGCTGCCATCTCTCTGGCAGTCACCTTGTATTGGTAAAAGCTAATGGAAGTTCCCCTTTGGATCCAGTTTGAGAGATCTGTGATTTTAGAGCAGAGCTAACTTTTTCAGTTCTGAGTGCAGCAAAGTAATTAACAGATAAGATTTCATAGGAAATATAAAGAGCGCTGTACTTCCTGACACAAATAAGGTAGAATACAAACTTTTCCTGGGCTTGAAGCCAACTGGCTCTCTTTCTGGGATTCTAAAATTCAGAATCAATTGCTTTGTTATTTCTTGTTTCTGCAGAATATGGTGGCCCTCTGCTCTTTTAGTAAAAGAAACGGCTGTGTAAGAAATATGACTACTTTTGTCCTATCTGTAGGGAGCAACACTTATGATGGGAACCACTATCCTTTAAGGCAGCCATCTCGGTTCTGAAGATGCAAGGGCATTTAGAAAGACTGTCTGTTTACCCAGATGAACTAAACTAATAGGAAAATAACAGTGCCTCTTTTGAAGTAAATCTGGTGGGAATAATGTTGTTGAAACTTCACTTCTGACTATAAACTTCCCCTTGCCACCCAAGAGGGGAAACTGCAATTGAAATCTGCCCTCTTCCTGCAGTGGTGCTGCTAAATGAATGAGTCACCTGTGAATTACAGGGCAGTAAATACATCCACTGACACCTAATAAAGCAAGGCAGAGTGAAGTTCCAGTACTTTACGGCGTCACCAGAACCCTATGATGTATTTATAGCCAGCTTCTCCGTTTTTCCTTTTTGTAATTTATTTTTATTTTTATGTTGTAGTCCTACAGTTTGGCTTTCTTGGCCTTTCTCCTTTTTGCCTAAGGCGGTTTACCCAATGGTTTGCTGCAAAGGAAGGTTGGTACGTAGAACTTAAACAGGACAGCTGGCCAGCACAGGGACAATACACGGCAGCTCTCCATTTCTCCTGTTTAAGGATTACCAGGCGTTTTCTGCCTCTGGCCAGGGCAGTTTGGAGTGCTGCTCATCTCCTTTGTATGTCCCCTGCACCTAAGCTGGTGCCTCTCTGTGTGAGGAAGGGTTGGTGGCAGATTGAGTGAGGAAAGGGTCAGTGATTTGTTTTGGAGCTTGGTAATTTATTGTCCATTGAGGACTCTGCCTCCCACAGCAGCACAGGAGGTGGCCAGCATGAACAGGGGTTCAAGTATGGAGAAAACAAGAGGATGTGGTCTGTTGGACTGTTAAAGGGGAATTAAGAGCCCAAGGATGCTACCATAGTTTAGTCAACAAAGAAAGTCCCTCTTCTGTTTTTTCTCTGTCAGCAACACAACAAATAGTTGCAAGAAAGTGGCGAGAAGTGTATCCATGCAGTTCCCCCCTGCTCTTCCTTCTAGAATTGTGCTTCCTAAAACACCCGTTTTCCATACAAATGAATGAGTTTTCCACCACTGTCTTCTGAAGAAGCAGCATTGAGTCCTCAATGTTTTGATCTAGAGTCCCTTTTTAAGTGATTGATCCTGTAACGTATGATATGTTCTGTCCTTTTTGTAATGCTGTAGCCAGAGAAAAAGAAAGTAAAATGACAGGAAGCAGATCTTTTGTTGCATTGCTGTTAAGTAGCTGGGTCTGAAATTTATTCAGAACAGATTTCCTCTATTTTACGAATCAGCTATTCGGTGATGTGTATTTAATACACATCCTTCCCCCTTTCCCTTAAATCAAGCCCCCTACAGTTTAACAACACAATAAATATTTCAGAGTGCTTTCTCTGTGGACTGGGTGAAAGTCAGGACATCTGTGGCAAGGGATTCAAGGTGGATGCCAGCAGCATCCTCATGTGTCAGCAGCCTTTCAAAAGGGATATGCCAGGTTATATTCCCCCTCTTCTCCCAAGGACAGTTAGGAGCAGGGGGCGGCTTCCTCTCAAAGACAGGATGCTTCTGGGTATCCCATCACATATATGGCAGCAACTCCAATTTCTTTAAAAAAACTCAGGGCCAGGAACAGTTGTCTTGCACAGATAAAACTGCTCCATGCACTGTGCATGGCACTGCAAATCTGCCAGCCAGCAGGCACCTGCACCACAGGTTACTCACTCCTGTCTCTGGCTGTCTGCCCCGTTGTGCGGAAGGCTGATATTCACACTTTAAGGCTAACAAATGGCCACCAAATCAGTCGAATGTTTATACTAACAGCCTGTACGGTTTAGGATGGAGAATCTCAGTGTCTGTTCTGTTCAGTTCCCATGTCTATCAGTCACTCACTGGCTCAACGCCTCTGAGCCTCCGTTTCCTTATCTGCAGAATGGCAAAGTAATACTTAAAGCTGTTGAATGGCTTCATTAATAACAGATTCTAAAGCACTCTGAGATTCTTAGGTGGCAGATGTTGGATAAATTTGAAAGTAATATTCTTGCTTTCCAGCTTTACCATCCACCATCATTGATTAAACCCAGCAAAACACAGAAGTATTTCTGACTGCTCTAGCCCCTGCTTTACATCACTTGTACTATAACATAAGTTACTAGAAAATAAATTACAAATATATCAGGCTCAGCTAGAGCAACTAGGTGTGCAACTCGAGCTGATCATTACAAGTTACTGATGTGTTGTACCAAATTAAGATCAACGACTGAAAACATT
>NW_009592965.1:0-630 GCF_000690535.1 Cariama cristata | reverse complement strand
AGGGAAAGACTTATGAAATGAGTCAAGCGGGTTTCTGAGGCACACGTGTGCACACCTACAAACATGGATCTAGAGGGGAAAACCAAGGAAACTTAGTCAAACAATTTATTCCGGTTTGAATGAATAAATGAAGGAGAGAGAGGCAGTGCAGTGCAAAGTGAGTCCTGGGGCCCTCTGGCTTCTTTTCCAAAGCTCCTTATTGAGTCCCTGAATGATCTTGCATAAGGCACTTCACTGTTGGTGCCTGGCTTCCCCAGTGTGGCTGGGGATTTTTGCCATGCAAATTGATAGGCAATAAATTCCTAGATAATGCTACCGCATTTATTGATTAATTTATAGGCTGCAAACTCTGGCTGCAGTCCTCACTCTCCGAGGATTAAGTGCAAATATACTTGTTTGGACTCAGCCTGTTGTTGCAGGAGCATTAAAACCAAACCAAAACAAACACCCCACCAACCCCAAAGAAATCCGCAAAAGCAGTATGGAGTTTTAATGAGCGCAGTCGTTCCTGGTTCTCATTTGCTCCTGTGCAGCTGCGGCCGCAGGACGAGCACCGGGACGGGGCGACGCGGGGACACGGCGTTAATCAAACGCGTCCCGGTGGCACCGCAGAGGGCCGAGCACCGGCTG
>NW_009592964.1:0-27211 GCF_000690535.1 Cariama cristata | reverse complement strand
ATATATTTAAGAAAGGTAGAGAATAACAGGACCCCAAAACAGAACCATCTATTAATGTGACAAGTAAAAATGTGTTGCAGTACATTTCTTCTGGTTAGTGTAAATAAACAGCTTCAAGAATACAACAAAATGTATAATTTGTCGCAAGATAGTGATTGTACTCCATAAAATTTTCTACAGCAGATATTCATTATTTTGAAATGTTTTCTTAATATTTCATTTGGCTTACAGGGTAATTTTTTCCTTGCTTTTTCATTTGTGCAACTTAATGTTTTAACTCCATCTTGAATTTAACATTAGAAAAATATTAAACAAATTTGCATTAACAGAGTAAAAACAGTTGAAATAATCATGTTTTGTACAAGGTCATTGAAGAGGCATATATGACTTAAAGAAAATGAAACATAAAAACTCTGACAACTAATGAGCTAAATTTCTCATATTACATTTACATTTTAGGGTAAGAAAAAGTAAATAAAAACTTGCTAGAAGAATTAATGATCTTTGCTTATTTAAATTACAAGTACAATATATTTGAAAGATACTGCAGGGAAAATAACATTACATTTCTCTTTCCTCTTTCTTAGAAAACTTGCCCTGCTTTAGCTGTTAAGAAAAATCTTTAAAAAAAGTTTCCCCCACTTTGAGGAGTAAAGTTACTCTGTTTTTCACATACTATGCTAATTATGGAAAAATGCAGCGAACATAAAAGGAGGACAAAGGTAGATGCCCCATTGTTTCAGAAATGCTTCACATTGTAAATGGTGTTAAAGGATTTGACAAGTCTTCAGAGGATTATTTCTTAGGTGCACCTTAGGAAGGTCCTTAGGTCCTTAGGAAGAACCCAGATATAGAGGATAGAAGAGGGTGGTCAGGCAGACTGAAGAGAATAAAGCTGTTCAGGTAAGGAAGGAAAGAAAGAATAAACCAGCCTAACTGACAACAACAAAGCTAATGAACCATGATTTCCTGCAGATGCTTTCAGCATCCCTTTACCATTCTGCAGTAACAAACCCAAATCTTAACTCTACGTATTCTTTGCAATATTACTTCCAATGCAGTGCCACAAGCTCCTCTCTTTCACTCTCCTGTTTGACAGCAAACCCCAGCTTACTCCACAATGTCTTCTCCTGCTATCTGGGCAGGAAGAACTCACCCACTTCCAGTGGCTCCAAACTATTATTAATATGTTGATCATATGGATCCACCCGCATGTCAGCACTGACTGACAGTCACTTAGCTAACAGCCTAAGCAAAGCAGGTAACTGCAACTGCTCTTTCAACACCAGATGAACTGTATCTCTCTCCTGTGCAGCTGGTGATTTTTGTAAGATGTAAACTTAATTATCTTAGAGACCACTACACCCTTGTCAATTGTAACTAAAATTGGTGAATTGTCAAGATTATTTGCAGAGTACCTGTAGGCAAGCAGGTACATGTGTCTGATTTCCTTTGGAAACCAGGCTAAACCAGCTTGAGGTTCCATTTCCATCTGTAGGATGCCTTTCAAAACCTTAGGGGAATGTATACCTGGAAGGCCCAGTGATAACTCTAGGAACTGTGCAAGGCTATGGTGAGTACTGTGGCACCAGGGCAGATCTTGGTGGGACAGCCAACTCTAAGAAGGGAAATTCAGTCCCTCGCCTTACATTGGTAACAATATCATATTTCATTTCCCAGCAGAGTGATCTAAAAACTAGTCCTATGTAAAATGCTCATGATACCAAAGCTATTCCTATATTTACACTTAGCTATAGCACTATAGACATGAAGCTCATATTCCCCGATAGACTGTGCAAGTATTTAGATAGTATTTGGAACCCTAAAATAAACAAAAACCCCACTCTTAAATCATAAAACTTATGCTTTATCATCTTCTATGTTAATACTGATCATCTCTCCTAATCATTTATACTATGTCAATCATCTTTTATACTAATATAATATGGTGACTCTAGTGCATTTTACTTTTGCTGAGCATTTGCAATTTTGTATATGTATCTTCTACTGACATGAGTAAGACTGAGGTTATATATGGTATTTGATTTTCTTTCATCCATCAGATAAAAGTGTGACATATTGCAAGTACTGTTACCATCTTTTTCTATTAAAGTTGAACCTAGACTCCTGCTAAATTTACTTCAGCATGTCCTATGGAATTATCATTCTTCAGAAGAGATGTGACATCTGATATTTCAGAAAGTATTCAGACAACTGCAGACAAGATATCTTGCCACAACAAACCAGTATACAACTTTCACTCATTTTCTGTCAGAGAAGAGTGACAGATACTGATGAGGACCATGCCTTCACTTATCAAGAACACTACTTTTTTAAGCAGCAGACAGAAAAAGGGAGGTAAGGGGGGTGAGAGGGGCAAATTTCTAATGAATTCTTCATGCCTTATACCTTCTGTCTTGATAAGCTGTATTGGTTCTGGCTCAGAGAGTTATCTGTCTTCATAGCAGCCTGTATGGTGCTGCATTTTGGATCTGTGACTAAACCAGTGGTGATAACGCACCAGTGTTTTGCCTATGACTGAGCAGTGCAAGAAACTAGGAGGGGACAAAGCTAGGAGAGCTGACCTGAACTGGCCAAAGGGATATGCCGTACCACATGATGCTGAGCTCAGCAATGAGCTCAAGGAAAGGAGGAGGAAGAGGAGACACTTGCATTTATGGCATTTGCCTTCCCAACTAACGGCTACGCGTGCTGAGGCCCTGCTTCCCAGGAAGTGAAAAGTAGTGAATAAATGCCTTATTTTGCTTTCCTTGCATGTGTAGTTTTTGCTTCGCCTATGAAACTGTCTTTATCTCAATCCATGAGTCTTTTCACTTACTTTCTATTTTCTCCCCATACCATGGGAAAGGGGAGTGAGCACGGAGCTGGGTGGGTTCCTGGTTGCTGGTCAGGGTCAACCCACCACATAAGCTTTGTGATCTTCACCTAAGCCAGAGAAACTCTGATACTGGGCTTCAGTCCAACCCCGGGTTTATTTCTATCATTAACATAATACAGCAATAGCTGCCAGTATATATGCTCAGTAAGACACTTCCAGGCGTGTCACAGAGCCAACATTTATATGACTGATTTCTTTCTAATCTTAGCAACAGTAAGTGTTACACTCTCATGAGTTAACTTCTGTTGAATTGTTTCTTTAATGCATACAATGCAAATATGCTCCGCATCATCAGTAGCAATATAAATCTGCTTCTTTCACATATTTCTTCACAAATACCTACACTAAACAAGGCGATAAAAATCCTTTGCTATTAACTTCTGTTGTCAAGTTCAGCTTTGTCACAATGTTCTGTAGCACTGAATCAGAGAATATCTATTAATTTACGTTACACACACGCAACAGCCTGTCTACCTCTTCCTTTCAAGGTGCCAATGCAATAGAGCACTGTGCAGTGCATTTACATATTTTGCTACCTTTAAGTATCAGGTGCTTTTTACTTCCTCGTAACCATTACGTACAGCATCAAGTCAGCACATTGCAGCAGGTAACTGATATGCAGTAGCAATTACTCAGTACTCATGTACAACAGTTTTACTGAAGAAGGCAATTATAATTAAACGACTAACATCTTACTGTTTTGTGGTTATCCACTTCTGGAGGGAAAGAAGGCGTCTTTTCTGCTTTGCACTGTGCAGTTTTAAGCATGCTTTTCAAAATGACAAAGAAAAGCTTCAAGAAGTTAGCAAATATAAGCCATTATCTTTTAAATTATGGTTTTAAGACAAGGCTTTGGAGGCTCAGCTCCTAGTTTTTAAACAACTGAGACTATCAGTATGGTCCTGCATCACACAATTGCATAAATAAGGAAGACTTAGAGACAAATGCATCATTTCACAGATTATAATCTATTTTATCTAATTTTTTTTTTTTTTTTAGTCAGACACTTTCTTAGATATAGCTTTCACACTGCCCAGGTTAACAAAAGTATAGGGCCACCAAAATATTGCCTTTATGCAGAATGTCCAGTTAAACTTCCCTTTTTTACCCTCACCTAGGATTTTTCACAGTCAGTCTTGACTACTTTAAAGGAACTTGCCCTCATGGTTTTTTCCAGAATGGTACCTCCAGGGAGTGATAAAACTTGAAAAATGAATAGTACCCTGACTGATCCAGACAGAAGGCTGTTAATTGCCTGCCAGGTCATAGCAGATGGGATTAAAAATGGGGAAAAGAGTCCTAATACAATGTCGAAGTAAGGGGAAAATTCTTTTGTCCCTGAAAAGGAAAAGGATAAAACAGGAATGTCTTTGCTGTTGCAATATGAAATATGTGAAATGGAGATGTCATATTTTTCTTTGTGCCTTTAGCTGAATTTAGTGATGCCACTGCAGGCTAGATATGCTCAGATCACCCCTGCCAGATGGGGCTGATTGAGGATTTAGACATAGAGAAACCTAATTTGTGAATTTTGAAGGTCTCTGGACAGATACAGATGCTGAGCTGTTCTGCCCAGCTAAGATGGGAGTTCACCTGCTCTTGTCTATTAGAAATGTAGATACCAAACCAGGTTTTTGATACAAATTCTAGCTTGTATGAGGCATGTGAAGACTCAATAAGGCAAATATCTGTGAGGAAGATATGAAGACTCTTTGTAAATCTGTTATTTAAGGGCTTAACTGTGAATGTAGGTCTTAAGTTTAGACACCACTGATAAAATATTTTGGCTTTGGTGTTTGAAAGTGATCCAGCAAATCTTAGTCCTGTTACATGTATCGTATTAATTTGACTTAAAAGTCACTATCAACAGTTACTTGTTGTCACTATCAATAAAATAAAAAAATAGATAATTACTTATTGCTGTACAGAAAATAGGGATGAAGTGTTTTTTCCATAAACATCTAAAAAGTAACAGACAACAATTCTTCTTTGAAGGATCAAGCCAACAAACTATATGCAAGAAGTCTAGCCCTTATTTAAGAGGGTAAGTGCCAGCACTGCAAGTTTCCTTGCTATCAGATAGACTTACAGTGCTTTATATTCTTGCTTTTACTTCCCAGGCACTATCATTAGCTAATACTGTACATCTACAATAAAAATACACTGCAACACTGACCCCTATTGGTAACAGTGTGCCAGACTGCAACGGTTTCTTTACAATTCTACCTCACCAGAAGACCCAAGACCTCAACCTAAATTAACACCCCTCTATCTCCAGATGTAAGTCACCCGCATATGAAGAACCACATGTGAGACAAAAACCTGAAGACTTGATCCTCAGTCTTCCTGGAAGTAGAGATCCGTGTCTGCTGAGACCCGCACACAGCTGAGGTCTAACAACAGTTACAACAAATCAATGCACACCAGCGCGTATTACATGTCTAGAGACAGTTTCAGCATTCCTGACATCAGCATGTCAACCGTATTAAGCAATACATCCTGCAAAGCACTGAAAAACATGTAGTAATTTAGTCACAAAAGTTTTTTCATTTAGATCGCTATAAGATGGAACCTGAAAATGAAATACCAATCTTCAGGACAACAGCAACTTAAAGGAAAGTTGTTTAAGAACAAACTAGCAATGTGATATCTTTTTCATTGCTCCTTCCTGCAAAAAAGTGAGGTGAGTTTGACCAGAACAATAAAAGAGTGAAGCTGCACTGTGGCATTTCTCCCATCATAGCAGTGGTCTGTGCTTCCACATGAGCATTTTTATGAGGAACTGCTAAATGAGGATAAGCTCTACAGAAAAACAAAAAAAACCCACAAACAAACAAAGAGGCAACTGGATCTGCTTGCTTTTTAGCATAACAACAAGCTCCTCTACTCCCCTACTGGCTGTGCTCACAGAAGATAAAGACTTACTACTATAATCAGCTACTATAATTACCCTCCAGAGCAAAGATGTGTGATTTGAGAACTGAGGCTTTCCAAGTTCAGCACCTAATGACAAAGCCAACTCTCATGACCCTGTTTCACAGTGTATTTAGCAAAGCAAAGTGTTACATTAGTAACAGCCATCTAAACTCTTGCTGACCTAAGAAGCAATGTTTCAGTATGTGCCCTGTGTTTTCTACTGCATGACTCCAATATTTCTGAAAAGAAGAAACATCAGCAACAAATTGAATGCTAAATTGAACTGGCAGCAAATCCTGTAGTCATTCAAGGTCACAGAATAGTCTTGTCTTCACTTGTCTGGTGATTGGTAGCCTCCTTTTCAACAGTTCAATAATTAATTCAGCCTTCAGTGCATTAAAAACCAATTCCTCTTCCAAGGTAAATGAGAGTTCAAAAAAACCCTCCCGTTCCCAGTTCGTGTCGTGTATGGGCTCCGGTGCTCTCCCTGCGACCTGTTTGCCCTCCTTCCCTCAGAGGATTGGTCTCTTGACCAAAGGACATTACCATGTCTCCTCAGCACAGCACTAACTTAGGCGTGCGTTATGAGCTACTGTGATGCCAGCATTTACAGGAGAGAAAACAAGCGATAGGATCAGCCTAGATATTCGAATCTGCACAAAGCAAGTTAGCCTGGCAGACCATGATGAGTCAAACTGACCTATGTTCAGAATAACACCTATGCCTGATAATCCTACAGGGCTATTCACCCCAGCTATGCAATCATTTACACAGGGGAAATTGCCTGTGCCAGTCATTTGTATCCGAGATGCAAAGTACAAAATGGATAAGATTCACCTCAATGCAAGGTAATCAAGAATTTAAGGAAGATTTTCTTTGTTGTGGTTCAGCCTGTTTCACAGTTCTGGAGTATAATATCCGTGAATGATATCAGACAATGAAAATACTGAACTTCGTTAGACAGAATGGTGAAAGAGAAATGATGTAACAACTTTTGGTTTTGCTTTCTTTACATTGAATATATTCTAGTTAACATGAATGCAGTGTGGTCTGAGTCACAAGGAAATGTGGCATTCCTACACCAAATCACAGGAGTCAGTAACTTTAAACCTGTGATTTTCACCCTGCTCAGTGAAACAAAATACTGCATGCACTGGGTTTTAGCTGTGTCACATCACGGAAAGGCATGGCATAAAATGTCAGGAGGTAAAGAAGAATCTACAACCATGTCATGCCTTCCAGATCTGCTGCAAGGACTGTAATGACAAGTCAGAGCAGTTTCCAAGAGAGTACTTCGCTCCCCAAAATCCCCATGCTACACAGCCCGACCCTACCATCTCTGTTTATCCTGAGATCCTATTTACCCCCTTGCAAGACCGTGAGTGTAGGGCTCTTTACATCAGCTTCAACAACATCTATGACCACAGAATTGTTTTCTGGGACTTCATATAGCTCTTGCACCAACAGGGGCTGAGGCAGGAGCAAGGAACAGTCTCATTGCATTTGTTTCAAATTTGCCTCTTTTTGAGAGGTTAACTTTCTCTCTGACACAGACCAACAAAAGGTTAACAGCAGCCCATACTCTCTCCCAATTGGTCTGTGGCAACTCCATGCAGAGATCTTAGAGTCTATCCGAGATGCCTCTGCCTAAGAAACCATTCCTATGTCCCTTTTATTCACAGCAGAATAAACATTTCAAATGAAACTGGGGAAAGAGAAAAACAAAAACCCTCCACCCAACTTGTAACATCTCCCATGGAGACTAGCAGTGGGCTGTTTGCTCAGAAAACACCCTCAAATACCCTGCCTGTGTGAGCAGATTTTTTACACTCATCGGTGCAGGAACCATGTTATTACTACATGTTTGTGTAACAGCTACAGTCATAATTCGTCCACAAATCTAATCAGAATCTGGAGATTAAACCAGTGAAAATATTAAATCCTAACACTTCTGCAGTTCCTGCACAGCCTGCCAACTCCCTCCAATGTACTACAAACAATTCAATGTTAGTCGTTCGCAGAACAGTTCTTACCACATTTTACTGCCTCAGGGTTTTGGGTTTAGGGTTGGTTTTTTTAAGTAAAGGAGTTATGCAAGTACTGTATTAAGGGCAAAATGCATAGTTCATGCTGAACTAAAATAACTGACTTGTGAGTGACAAAATAATTATATATATCCTGGGTGTTTAGCTATTTGTATATATTATAATTACTAGCGTTGTTGCATCAGGAAGAATACAATGTTCTCAAAGATTAAAAATATTGGGTGAGTTGATACACAAGAATGCAACTTTCTAAAAAACATATCCTCCAGCAAATTAAAAAGTTGCCTGCCACCAATCAGTAAATTGTGTTGCTGAGCATTTGGTGGTGTTATGAATCTTATTCATTTCAAACTTTTGATCAGATGACCAGCCTTCTTCACGTTCCATGTCAGTTTTTTGCTAGTGATCACTTCAGCCTTTAAGTCAGAATAATTATTTCAGAATATAATATTAAATGTCAATATTGCTTTGTTGTTGCTATAAAGCCACTTATAGCTGATTTAGTGATGAAGCAAGTTCAAGGTGTGTAGGTGTTGCTTGTGGATAAGAGAGATGCATTTTGCACTTACCCTTGTGCCATCATGCAATATTAAAAATTAATTTGATGCAAGCACCTACTTTGCAGCCATGGATATTGCAGAAATTGGGGCAATGGATTTACAGAAAAAGCAGGAAAAAAACACATTGAAAAGTGATACTCTGGGATTTATGAGATCAGATTTAGAATCTCAAAAGCAAGGTAAAATGATATTAACCATTTAAGCCAGCTACAGGCTTGGCTGCAGATACACTGTAAAAGCCATTCAGAGATTTGATTGATTCCTCATTTTATGAAATCGGGCCTGATACGAGCATAATAGTATCCTGCAAACATTTCAACTTATTCAGAAAAACCAAATGAGGCTCAAAAATATTTTGTGAATGCTCTTATATTAATGAAGCTATACAGAGTAATGAATATAGTTGGCAGTGTTGATCAAGCAATTACCTGACATAAAACAGATGAATAATATTTTCAAAATGGCATGATCATGTCAACCTAAACCACGGGGTCAGATTTCAATGAACAGATCTCAAGTTCACTATTGTATTATTAGATCAGTCTTAATGAATCAAAAAGCACTAAATTCAAATAAAAACAGGTATAGCATAGCCTCTTTTTACAATAAAACAACTCCAACAGTGTGTGGGCAGCTTCTGATCTTTTGCATGAGAAATACTATTGACAGGATGTCCAGTCCTTCCCATTAGAATTGAAACTGTTTCTTATCATGAGCCAGGGGAGACAACAGGGAGGACCAGGGGGAGGGTAAGGTTTAGAGAGTCCAGATTTCCTGGTGGACCATGGCTGGTGGATCCATTTTTTTCCAGACACAGGTACTGCTCCCTCAGTGGCAGCAGTAGAAATTTCAGCCACTTCTGTCACACAGTAGTGGTTCCCCTCACCACTCCCCTGCTGCGCTGTAGCTGGAATGCTGGATGAAGGAAGGATTCCTGCTTCTTGATGCTGCGTGTTTCTTTTTCTCTGTAAATGTCTTTCCCTTGGCATGATATTACACTGATGCTGTTAAAAACTCTCTTCTAGTCTTAAACTAAATACACCCTAACTTAAGTAACAGCAGTATGTAAAATCTTTCTGGAACACCCTAAATGCACTGTGACTTCATGTCTTATGTTCATCATGAGAAGTTTGTCCTCTGCTCTGAGTTTCTGTATCTATATGCGTAGTTTGGCACAGGTCAAAGTCAAGTGGCGTGGCACAAACTGCCCTAACAGCCTTTCTCCTAGAAAAACCACAGCCGTACCTCCTGTTCTGAGGCAAAACAGCCTCATCCAGAATGCAAGCCCCTGGTGCCAGGTGCTGCCTTCCCAGAGGTCCTGCACACAGCAGCAGGTATATGCTGGCCAGCAGCCACTGCTTGTCGGTGCCACAAAACACCGCCAAGCAGCTAATTAGTGGTAAGTTGCTTCTGTAATTGACACTGCCTACTGCATCACACCTTTCAAGGTGGAATGAGCTCAGCAGAAGCTAAGTTCTGTTTCTTGTATAGGAAACATGCCTCCATGATTGGCAGCATGTTTGGCTTTGGTTTTGTTTTTTGTTTTTATCAGTCCCTTATGTTTTATTAGTCTCAGCAAGGCTAGATTTACCGGAAGGAGGAAACCTTTTCCCTCCACTTCTGATGATGGCATTCCCTATCCCCTCCTGCTATTCTTGTAGTGCATTCTGCAGCACCACACCATGGCTTGCTCTGTATCTCTCCCACAGAATCACTATACTGTTGTTATTAAATATTTAGAGTATGTATAGCAATGGGATTTACCTGCCAAAACAAGGAAGATTTGGGTTTTCTGATTCGGGATTTTGACTAGTTGTCTCACTAGTCAAGTGCATTGGCACCTTATCTTCTCTGGCAAAATTGCAGTCATTTCGCTTGGATGTGGACCTAGCCAGAGTTAGCTGTGTCTAGGCCATTGCCAAATGGGATTATTGCAATACATTATACATGTGGCTAGTTTTGAAGACCACCTGGAAGCTACAGCTCGAGCAGTATGTGGCTGCCCATGAGATTAATAACATTAGCTGTGAGGCATGTAGTACATCAGCCTTCCAACCACTGCACTTTCCACCTATTTGCACATGGTTGCAGTGGAAGTGATGGGGCTCTGTGAAGTCCTGGCTGAGGCAGCCGCAGGCAGCCTGCCTCTCTCTCACAGGTAGCACTTTAGAGCAACCAAGCCATGCTAGCTAAGAGTCTGAGACTGGAGAGGGAGGGCATTCTCACTGCAAGCCTTGACAGAACAATGTCCTCACCTATCTGGCAGAGCCCACAGCTGTTGATCAAATGATCAACACAGTGCACTACACATCAATTTTTCTCAGACCTCTGCTGTAACAATTGATTGTTAAGCTTTTTGTACAGAGCAATTGTGATCCGCGTACACAGCTTGACACAGACTGGTGGAGTGGCAGCAGCAGTAATAGCTTCATTGTTGTATATTTTAAAAAAATCACACAACATTTAGAGATCAGAGCACAATCTATTATTCTCAAGAATGACAAAAAATACTAAGCAGCAAACAAGGAAGCACAGCTTTCTCTACATTTTCTTCCATCAGAGATCAAGTAGTTAGGCTTCTTTGGCCCTGCACCTCATGTGTCCCCACCGTAGCTCACCCATTATTTTCCTGACAAACCTCATCCCTCATATCACTGATGGATTTATATTCTGCTGAGCTCAATTGAGTACTTAAATAGTCAGAATCTGATCTCATTACATCTGTGTCTGCAGAACTAACTCCAGGGAAGTCAACGGAACCAACTTAGATTTACAGACTTGGAACCAAATTTTTAATTCACCACCCAACATCTGTCATAACCTCAAATTTAAACTCTCCATGGACATGACCTACATTCTTAAAGCTTACAGATGGTATTTTAATATTTCTATAAAAAGAAAAATCTTGCGTGCCAGAGAAGTGTACTCAGTTCTCATCTAAGATATCTGACGTGCACCCTAATTCCTCAAGGAGTGTTTATAAGGGCAGCCAGTTGGAGCTAAGACAAAAGGAAAGGGAAAAGAAAGGAAGGCAGCTATGTCAACAGAAATGTCAAGGTGCTAGCTAGCCTAAAGCTCAGTTCCAAAATTAATTGGAAAGGGGAACTCAGATATATATTTTTTTCCACATTTCCACCGATTCCTGTGTATTAAACCTTTCAGTGACCTCATCAAAACTGTGCTTGTCCTGAAAAGTCTGGAATCATCAATCCTTACTCAGAACAGCTTTGAAATGATTTTTCATGCAGCTTTTGATGATGGAGGCTAAAATATGTGCTGCTTCACAGTTAAACACAGAAAGAGCTCTCATGTTTGGACATACTTTCTCCAGTTAGGCTTTTTCTCTCTGCATTTTACACTGTGAGAAGCATTGATTAATGTGAATGTTTTAGCTGTAGTTGTTGTTTGTGTATAAACTTTTGTTAAAACAAGTACTGCAGAATAAATGACCTTTATGCAGACACCTATTAAGGCACTAAAAGGCTTGGCTACATTCATCTGAGACGCGTATACATAACGTTTGGAACAATAAAGGGATCAGCAGCTGCAAGGGGTTTGAATTGAATTCTTTAACAATAGAAAAGTTTTTCAGGCCCAAATACCAGCAAAGAGAATTTTTTGCAGATAATCCAGGAGAAAGAAAATAATAAAAAAAATGCTAGCCAACTTTGCAGCAGTTAGCATAAGGGTGCCATCTGAAACATGTCAGCTTAAGAGTGCCCCATAGTACCATTCTTTTACACAACCATAGTATTCAGAACTGTTTCCCCAAATAATCCCAGATGGCATGCCACAAAATTTCAATTCATTTTAAAAGCTTTCTTTGCTGTTATTATGTGATTGAAAGTGCAAAAGCAAGTTGCCATTCTCATGGCACTATTTGCATTGGCTATTATCCCCTAAAATCCCCTTTAAACAGCTACATTGTCAGCCCATAGGCCTCATTTAGAACTACAAAAAAGCCCAGATTAATTCGATCAAAGGGAGAGCCAAGTACAAAATGCACTTTTCAAACTGTATCAGAGTAGGTTCCCTTTACAGATCGCTGCATGGCTAGAGCAATGCAAAAAAAACCCCTGCCTGAAATAAAGCCTGAGCACTAACAGAAGTAACTGTGCATGTTTCACATGAAGCTCTTCCAGGGTAAATCTCTCACTACGAATGATGAGAATAAAATATATTTAAATATAAATCTGTAAATTAAGTAGAAAGCATCAGGTTTTGCCCATTTGGCTTTCCGCCACCATTTTCAGGAGGCACTGATGCATTGCATGGATAACTTAGCCAGCTACAGACTTTTCTGAAGTCTGTGTGCATTGGAATTTTTAATTAATTAACTTAGCAATGAGCAATGAAACTTCCAAAAGATACAGATAACTCCCCCCAGAATTATTTTGTTGCTATTGCAAAAAATCATCATCATCACCACTGGTGAGGCAAAGGAAAAAGAAAAAGCTGCTGGTATCATTTCTGCAAAATATTCTATTATTTCATAATCTAAGGTGAACCCTTTTGAGTCAAGCATAACACAGGTCCATAGATCTACAGCCAAAAAGTCTCTAGTGGCTTTTCAGTCTCACCTGGAGTTCTGATGACAGGCAAAAATGCTGATATTTTTGTTTCTCACAGAAGCTCCTTTGGTGTCTCTGCACCGTCTTGCTCTCTCGGTCTCTACTGGAGTTTGCTTAGTGGTGCTGCCATCAGTTCTCTCACCCTCGCTCTGAAGCGGTTTCTTCAGCAGCTGCTTTTGTGTACCGAGAAGAACATTTTACAGAGTAGAGAACTGCAGCACAAAGGTAGAGCAACTGGACATGTGCAGCAAGATGTGCCATTGCTTCTTAAAGGACACATCAGGCCGAGAGAGACATGCTGAAAAGCTGAGCAGCTGCAACTAACATTAAAGTCATTTGCTGTAGGATGAAACTGGATGAATGCTTTTGTTAGCCGCTTCCAATGGGGTTTAGATTTTTGAACAGTACCACTTTAATATAGCAATTTTATTTGTTTATTTACTTCTTGTATTTTATGGAATAAGTGTTTGTGTGGTTTTAGTAATAAATGCTGTGTAGCAAGAAAGCGTTCCTGTGGAGACAGAAATAGCTCCCACAGAGAAAAAAAGGCCTTGAAAATCTATGTAATAAATGTCTATTTGTAAAAACTATTAATGCACCGGCATACAAACCTTGTTTTACTGCTTGTAATTATGAAAAACATTCTTATTTGTGATCTTGGGAACAAGAAAAGAGAAAAAGTTACAGTAAAATTAGTTATGATTTCAAGGGTGCACATTCTTTTAAAAAGCATGCAGTTACACTGTGCAAGAGTACATATTCAATTAGAGACACGATTTGAGTTTTTAAAAACCTGTCGGATTTAAACATTTGTATGTCATTCCACATATTCAATGGAAATAAATGCCAGAACTTGTTAAAGTCAGTCATAATGAGGTGCTCAAGTCTTCGTACAGAGTAGTATACAGAAAAGTACTTCAAATAAGCTGCTTTGTCCCAAAAAAATAACTTCAATCTATATTTGTCCCAGACATCTCATTACCATAAGACATATGAATTATTACCCTATTGCAACACTTTCAGTACTAAAAAGTAGATTCAGCCCATAGAAAAATATAAAAATGTGATACTTTATGGAATTAGGCCCTGATCCTGTAAACATGAATGTTAAATCTCATTAAAACCCATTAGGTTGCAGAAAGGTTTGTAGGATGAGGTGCTGATGGCTAGATCCAAAGACACTTTGTCCGACTGTCTGTACAAAGATCAAATTTAAATATAAAGATCCTCAAACACATGCTCAGCTTTTTTTTCCTAATCCTGGAACCACTTACAGATATTTAATTCTCAACAGTAAAGTCCCATAAACTGAATCAGCTTGTAAGCATTCCCAGATTCTGTTCATAGCATGGAAGCCAATAATAGGGTAAATCCCTCAAGATCCATGAGCACAGGATGCCTGCCATTTTTTCAGCAAAGTCTGATCAAATAGGCATTCTCTAGCTACTCATCGCCAATTACAGTCCACACAAAGTACAGCCAGATGAGGCAGTGCTTCTGCCCTGCTCCCCTACTAAATCATTCCATCAATTGTTAGAGCACTCTGGCTGGATGGCAAAGCGATTTGAACCTGCATCACCATCCCCAGGCAAAGGCAAATTGCAGCGTGGATTATTCTACAGGGGGCACTCTGAGCCTCTTGTGCCAGCTGAATGACACTTTACATGGAGTAAAGGGAAGGAAAAGACCAGGAAGAAATACCACTTTGTAGTCTGGTATCCAAAATATGCATCTGTCCAACAGTAGATTGTCTCCAAAGAACATGTAATACAAAACATGTGTGTTTCTTCATCCTTTTGAGAGTCAGTCTCAGCAGTGCGCTGTGGAGTCATGCTCTCTCCCCAGCCAATGTATTACTGTATTTGAAGTGGAATACTTCTAATCTGAAGGATAGTGAGCATATTCCTATTTGTCCCATCCAATCTATTTTACTCCAGTACCCTGCCATTTTGGATATATAGAACTGAGAATTTTTTAAAAAATCAGGTTCAGATCTTCTCAGAAAGGAGAAGGAATTGAACCTAAAACTTTTACATAGAGGCTTGACATCAATGTCTTAAGATTCAGCACCCTACTAAACTATTCAATAAAAACCAAGAAGACAGTATCACTAGCACTGTCCCCAATCATATTTCTAAAAATGCAAAAAAAAAAAATAATCTACTGGACTGTATGTATGCTCTCATTAACTATCTGACACTACTGTGCCTTATAAAGGTAACAACATTAAGCTAAGAGCTCTCAGTTAAAATCCAGCAGACAAGGTATTTCCATCCAGCCCACTGCTGTTTCCCTAAAGGAGAGCAAGCGATGAATACTGCCCAAGTGGCCGTACTCTTCCTCCTGCTCTAGGAATGGCCCGCTACCCAGATTTGGCTGTGGACAGAAAGAAGATGAGAAAAGAGAAGCCCATGTACTGCTGTTAGACAAGGGACTTTCTCCAGCTTCATTGCACAGACACTTTTCTCTCCACAGCAGAAATGCAACCCTCTGGGCTAGACTAGGGAGACAGAGGTGACTGCGGTGGGGAAGTCAGTAAGGGAGCTCTGCTGCTGCCATAGCATTGCAGGAAGAGAGGAGACTGCCTATCTGGTGGCAAAACCAGCTCTCCGTTAGACCACCTGTAGAGACCATTACCTTGGACAACCTCTAAAAACCCCCCACTGTGACATCCAGTGTGGCTATGCTGAAACCTAGTTTTTGCTAGCCTTTACTAGCAAATCAGTGCGTCTCCTAAGGAGGTGCATTTTTCTTGTATATTGATATTATTTCTATTGTATGTTCTTAGAACAGATTGAAGTTAACCAACACTTTACTGATGTCAGCAGTTTCAAGTTTCTACCTAATTCTCTCTCATTCATATGAGATACAGACACTCCTAATCAGTTCTCTCCAGGCTAAACCACTGTATTTTCAGATTGCATAACAGAATACTGAAGAAAGAAAGAAAAAAAAGAGGTGGTTGTTGCCAGGGAGGTTTTATAAGACTGGATATTTTCCAGACAGCTGTAGGCTAAGAAGTGATAGGCCATGTTCTAACCTTACATTAGCACAAATCTGGAATAACTTCATTAAAATCAAAGGAATTAAACTGTCATACAGGAAAAGATGTTCAGACCAATCTGTTTTCACAGTTGTTTCATACTCTTCCAAAAACCAAAACCTTAGGAGCATTAAACTCAATCTGATTTTGAGTAACTTGATAATCTGTCCTAGAGATGCCCTTTGTTTCTTTCCTTTGCTGTTTTAAGTGTGAGAACATTACATTTCAAGGTTTCTAAGTGCTGTTATTTCCTTAGACTGGTCTTCGTAAGTCTGTCATCAGTGAAATCACCATGTCTGTGAAATGGCCAGTTACACTGCTTTCTTTGACTGTGTTCCCATTGTAGATTTGCAATATAGTTTTCCTTCAATATTAGCAATCAGAAATGAAGCCATAGGAAGGCTTTTGTTAGACAATCTTGCTGCAGAGTAATAAGGGTTGGCAGTGCCTTTCAATTTCACAAAGAAATGTTTTAATATGTATGAAATCAGTAATCATTGGTAATCTTATAAACAAACACAACATTTTTATCACTGAACATTCACTTTCCACTTTGCAATTTTGTTTTGATTTTGCCATTTGTATGTTTATTCTATTACACAGAACATTTCAGGGAGATGCTTCTGACTCAGGGTGGTGGGAAGGTGTATCCAAAGAAGAAAACTGCTGTGTTAAAATGGCCTGAGACAAATGGTGTGTTGAGTCAATCTGGGATTTGGAAGACCCCATATGGGGATCTCCTGGAAATATATCCTGGAATACACAAGGTGAATTAATAAGGAAAAAGGAAGATGAGCATGGAATGGACAGTGCTTTAGCAGAATGGAAAAATCACTGCACCAGTTGAGTAGAAAAAGGAGTATGAGGAAATACAGCAGAGGTAAGACAAGGTGAGAGATTACAGCTGCACTCTTGCATTATAACAGAGCGGAGAAAAGGACTGTCTTTTCCCTATCCTGACCCTATTATTCTCTACCCACTATTAGCCCATTACTTAATCCTCCCATGAAGAAGATGACAAATTTGGAAGCAGATTTGCACAAAATCCACAGTCTGGTAGTACAGCCAGTCTAGCACATTGAGGCATGGTAGTCTAGTGGCTAATCTGCACATGGTTCTCACTTTACAGGTGGTACTAACGAAGCCAGTTTGTGTCTTTCTGCCTCAGTCCCTCAGCTGGGATAATTGTACTTCCTTTGCAGTGCTGATCACTTAAAGATTTCAAGTACTTGAAGGCATATAATTGCTGAGAATTGTGGGGTTAATTTCTGCAGCTGTGAACCTCTTCCTTTCAGTAGTCTCTTTCTGGAAACTTACCATAAATGTATGCCAAGTTATAGCGTTACTCTTTGACTCAACCCTTCTGTACCAAGGTAGAGATGGCTTTTGACTCCTCTGGCCAACAGAAGTGATGATATTTGCAAAGTTCCCACAGAGTATCTAATTTCAGGCATATGTACATGCATCTAATAGCTGGTTCTTGCCCAGGGTCTTATAGGTCAACCCAAAAATTTAAAGTAGCCCCAGTTCAATGTGGATGGAAAAGTAGTTGAGAAGTTTTCATTAGAAGGAAGAAACACACTTTCCTTTTTCCTGTCACTCATGGAAAAAACAGTACTAGTTAATTACCAGAACTGGTACTGACCTAAGCATCTGAGAGAACTTATGTAGTCACTCCTCCGAAATACTCCTCCCTATGCCTAAGAACAAGAAACAAGGGAGACTTGCCACCACTCTGATCACACGACAGCATTTCATTTTGCTCCCTCAGTCTGAGGCAGTAACAGCACAGAGAGTTTACCTTTCCATTTTACAAGACTTGTGAAAAGTTTTTATGTCCTTCCTGTTGACTGAACAGAAAATAAGGCAGTATTTAAAAAGACAACATTATTTGTTTTCCTTTTGTGTTTTTCTGTTTGATTTTGGCTTTTTTGTAGCTGATATTACAGACCAGGGTAGTTTTATCTACTTATGATTTAAATAGCTGAGAGAATCCAGTCAAACAATATTAATTGCTTTTAGTTTTGATGACCTATTCTTTGAAATTTATGTATAACAATCTCAGGACTTGTTTACATAGGGAAGTTGGCAGAATTCAAGCTTTGGTATGAATTTCAGTATATTTACTACTTTGCGCTAAATCCTTATTTCAACACCCTTAGAACAATGTAAAGTGGTATTATTTGAGGCTGCCTTTGGCCAGCCACCCACTTTGTGTTTCCAGAGGCTCCTGTGGGGCAGCACAAGATCTTCTTTGACTCTACAGCCAGATAATTACAGCAACTAAAACAGTAGAAACCTATTCAGTTTTTTCCTGGGTTCAGTATCTTATTTGCTGTACTGTGGCCATGACCACTGGAGTGAGCCTCTTGGTACAACTGGTTCTCTGTGTAAAGTGAAAGGAAGTCAAATGTCCAGGTATTCCCTGAATGACTTATATAAATTCTTACCTAGTATCCTGGTTTGGCTCTTATGGACCACAGCACGCTACCAAAGAGGCAAGACAGGGCCACAGGACAGTTCAGCTGCCATCTCACTCTGTTGATGGCCACAGGTGAAGCTCAGTTTCAGACAGCAGTGCAATGGGGCTCAATACACCTGAGAAAGCATATGCTCAGGCATACATGGCTAAGCATTGCAAGACAGGGCCATTGTAATGCAAAGCCTCATATTTTATTATTTTTTTCCACAGTTTTTATCTGGAGCTGTGAAAGCCTCTGCTGTAAGTTAAAACTATTCACGCTCCCGCAATAAAATAAAAAATAAATTAACTCCTCTATGCCCCTTCCACCCCCAACTAGCAACAACCTAACAAATAGTGTTTTGATTTCCAGATCTTTGCCAACAGTTAATCTCCAGCCTACGAAAGTCTCACAGAGGAAGCCATTTATTCAGGCAGGATGAACTATATAACAGCAAATAGCAGTCTGTAACACTAGGAAGGCACTGATTTGTGCCTACCCAGAAGATCTGGAGAGCCCATTGAGTCTCCCTATACTGTAAAGAAATCTCATCCACATCTGTTGAGAACTGGATGCAGAATTCCTTCCTGACAGGAGTCAGCAAAGAGCCAGTCCAGTCAGTCTCTGTGTTCATGGCGCTGAGACAATCTGCACAGACACAGATCAAGTACATACTCAGAAGGTCTGATGGGTCTGCACTGCATATATGTAACTTACCTGTTCATACACATTCAGTATCATTTGCTATATGCCAGGGTAATTTGGGAAAAAACACCTAGCTGTTGCAAACATACAAAGAAAATCCTGCTTCTCCAGGCTTTCCAATATGGAGCACTGGATTTCATTGTGTATGACTGGATGCCAGATCTTCCCCCAACTGCAGTTCTGGCTGACGAATCTCAGGCACATGGAAATGATACCGCATGCCTTATGACAGCACCAATATAGTTTAAGGGACTCCCATTATTTCCCACTTTTGTTATAGAGACAGCATCCCTGTGTGAGCATCCCTTGATGCAGCACAGGAGCAAACAGCAGGTGCCAAAATATTTACTACAGGATTTTGAGAAGCACTTGCAGTTGACCTCCCTCTGCTTTCTCTTGAAATCTGTGATAAACCTTCCTTGTGGGAAAATTAGGGTTTGTTTTTTTCATTTGGTGATAAAATTAAACCATCTCTAAACACTTTTTGACATCTATCTTTTTGTGTTTCAAAAGTAGGTCTAAAGCATCACCTCAAACAGCCTTCAGAACGGGAGTCGCAGCCCTGGCCCCCCACAGCGCACATACTCAGAGCTGAATTGCCCCTTTAGCAACCGGGTTATGGTGTATACTTAAGCTTTGATTTTTCAGGCTAGTTTAAAGCATAGTCTCACCTCAGGTACATTACAATAAACCAATGTATCGTAACAAAGGTAAAGCTGCTGTGAGAGGGTTCTCATTAAAGAAATTACAATTTCCTAGCTAGAAGTCTACAGGGAAGGAAAACTTGTCTTACCAGTACTGCTATTTACTGCTTATTAAGGCAACTCCTTGGTAAAGCATTTATGTGGCAACAACAACCTACACTTCTCACAGAGGCTGATACCACGAGGGGATGTGTTGTGGCTCTCGTGACCTGATTGAGTTTCTCACCTGGCTGAAAGGCCTCCATCACGCATGCACTCCTTTACACAAAATGGCAGCCATCTCCCTGTACCTCTGGAGCAAGCTGAAATCAGAGGAGATTTGTCTACTCCTCGCTGTGCCTCCTTACTCTGCCCAAGAGACTGCCGTGAGCAAAGCCGGCTACCGCTGCCTCTGTTTTGCAGGGAGAGTGAAGCCGTGTCCCCTGACAAGATGGCTACTGCTCTGTGGTGCAGTGAGGTGGGTGGAGCCATGGCACCACAAAGTGACGGCCATCTTGTGGGGGGACACGGCTTCACCACAGAGCGGCAGCCATCTTGTTGAGGAACGCAGCTTCACTTTCTCTCTGCACAGCCCACAGGACAGGGGTTGTAAGGAGGTGTGCATATCCCAGGTAAAGCATGTGAGGAAACTGAGGAAATGGTTGCCACAAGGTGGTTTAAAAGTTAGGTGAGATTGGGGACTGGGGAAACTGCAGATGATGCTGCTAAGAAGCCCACCACCCAAAAGCAGGCGGTCAACTGCTGACTGAAGAAAGGGTTGTAAGCGTGTCACAATGTCTTTTGGTTGATTAGTTTACCACAGCTGCCAGCACATTTAAAGTAGCTTTATTTAATCAGTAAAACATTGCAGGTAGTGTATAACAGCTGTTTCTTGGCCAAATTTAAGCCCATCAGCAAAGTCAGATGAATAGTAAATGTGTTACATGCTCCTCTTCACCCCTGGTAGGTGTCCAGCAAAGGCAATCTCCAGTCAGTAGCTGGAGAAAACAGCCACCAGCAAGTTATACATCTCGGGGACGTGAAATAGCAACGCTGATAGTGGCTTAAGTTTCCTAGCAGTGTAATTTGCAGGGATTTCTGTTTCTGCTGCCAAGAGCTGCAGCTCTAACCTGGGGCAAAACATCCCATTTTTCTGAGACTGCTTTTCAGCCTGAGATGGGGGCAAGGGAGAAAAATCCAATATAGCAGAAAGCAAAGGAGAGCTGGAGAAATCTGCTGAGGAGCCTAGGTAGAGGCTAAACCAGGGACAATGGCATGGAAAAAAACACAAAACATGAAAGAAACCTTTTACTTATTATGTAATCTTGATGGCTGTGGTTTATGTATTTGATTATTATATTAAACTACATTTCTTGTAATTATTAGATAATATTCATACATTTGTAAGTTTATTTTCATAAGAAGAATTTCATTATATTTGATAGCAATAGAGCTAAACTGAGAAACTTTATAGCATAAGGACAGAAGCAGTCCTTACATGTAGGTATATTTACATAGCTAGATAATGAATAGAAACTATGCCAATAAATTGAGATTGCTTTGTATTTTTTTAATTTGTGGGGTTTTTTTTTCAAATCCAAACTCCTTATTTTGAAGTATACAATAAGATTCTATACATGACCATGTTAAATTAAAGAAAAACTGTGCTTTAGTTTGGTTTTCTTCCAGCAATTGGCAAAATCACCAATGTGGTTGATGTTGCAAATATATCTGTACAAACAGAAATCTTCATAGGACACATAACTCTTTCCTCACAAGTAGCTGTAAAATTCAGCACTTATGTAACAGATCTGTGGGTTTTTATTATTAATTACTTGTTTTCTGTCTTCATGCCAAAGTGCTGGTAAGGGAGAGGTTTAAAGGAAAGGTAGAGGGAGGGCCAGGTGGGAACAAGTCAAGCCTGAAAAAAAAGTTTAGTGATGTGAACAGAAAGAAAGTAAATTGGGGGAAATGTGCATTTTATGCTCATTAACTTTAGACTAAAAAGTAATTTTTATCAAAATCAGATAATAGAAAAACAGAAAAGCTGAAAAACTTTATGACTTTTTAAAAAAACACCCTTAAAAATTAAAAAGAAACTTCCTTTTCTGGGCAGCATAGTGGGTACCAGGGTTCAATTAGTAGAGTGTTAATAGGCTCCAGCTGGTGTGTCCTGCCAGTTTGGGGGTAGATTATAAACGAAAGGGGAAGCAAGGTTAGAAAGGGTGTATTCCCTTTCTGCCTGCCCTGGTTGCTGTGTGGGTTTTAGTTTGATTGTGTGGTTCTCTGACTGCCTTGTGGACAATAAAGCATTCTCTGGGAGAAAGTCTCTAAAAGAATTTGGGCTGGAAGTTTACTTTCTTTCTTTGCAGTAATTCACACAGATTAAGGGCTTCTCAGTGCTTTGAAATATCTCCTAATGGCTGCTGCTAGAATTAGATATTGGACTCCAGTAAATTAAAGGATCTTCTATGGAAGTTTATTTGTGCTTATAGCATTGCAGGCCCTGCCAGCTATATAGGGTGTTGCTGCTGGGAATTTATTTCCATTGTGGTGGCTTCTTTTGACAATGTGTGAAAATTTAACTGGCTGCAGTTTAAGATTGAAAGTGTAAACTATACCATTCGCAAGAGTTGTGTTTTACAATACAGACTTACTATACAACACACGCGACTGTAGGAATTGCAGATTAAAACTGATGGGGCGTATAAACTCTGTGTTTGGCTGGGGCAGAAAGAGGTTAAAAGTCTGACCTGCAAACAAATCTGGTGCTGGCTCTACCTCACAACTGCAGCTTTTGGTATGGGAAAATGTTTAAGGCAATTTAAATGTGCCCTCAAACAAAGGATCCAATTTAGTAAATCACAGGCTTTCTGACCAAACAGCCTACAGTATTTCTTAGGTTTGCTTTAATTATAACATATTATGGAGCACAATTTACTCCAAAAGTACCCGTGAAGTTAGAAAGGGGCCTTCAGGTGAACTTTTGCCATAAGGCCATCTAACAATGGCCAAGCATCCAACAATATTCCTGGACTGCAAATCCTCTAATAATGTATTGCAATCGCATATTAAAGTAAAAATTCTTTCCACGTTTTCCAGTGACTTGTCACAGTCTCACATTATCTCAATTTTATCTAGATTAAGCTTTAGTCTGGCAACCTTAGTGTAGGCCTCATTATCAATTAGATATTAAATGTAGAAGAGGGTAGTCCGACCAGCTCAGGTCTCCAGCTCTGGTTATGGGGAACATGCTAGCAACTGAACAATTGGGGAAGTAAATCAATAACCTTATTTCTGATAGTCATTTACATAGTAATGATGAGTTGAGAAGTTGCTAAAGCAAAATTTGAATACTTCCATTTTTTTTTCACTGACAATTTAGCATTAATTTACTAATTAATCTGGAAAAAAATTGATTTGGGGACATTAGAGCATTTGGAAAATATGGAGGTTCATATCGGATTAGCCTCCTAATCTAATTTTCATAATGACCAATATGACTGGCACAAATCAATGTAGCAGCCAGTTCAGATGTGATTGGTCAAAGGCTCTACTGCTCTAATCTTAAGTCATAAACATGAGTTTCATCATTTACCCTGTAGTTCATTCAGCTTCCCATCTGAAAGCCAAGAAACATATTTCATGTGAGTTATGTTGTCGTAAATACATGAGCACATTCAAAATTGTTGATGAACTCAAATACTTGGCAAACATTCGTAACTGTTTCATTTCAATTCTTGTGTAGTGATATTTAAGGATAGGAAATAAAAATAAATTTTTAAAAAATCAAAAATCATTCAGTACCTACAGTAGTACTGAAATACCATAATTTATGCCAGCTAAAACTAACTTCACAGGCATTGAACTAATTTCTAGTTTTATAGTCCCATCCAATAAACATTGGATGAGGGTGTTGACTAAATTCCATATTTAGATAATTGCTTTCCTGTCTGGTTGCTAGTTGTGTTTACAGCTCAAAGTAAACTACCTTGAGATCAGTGTGCCGCTGGACAGCACTGGCCAATGAACTAATCCAGAGTCCATGTAAACCCGACACTCATATGCCTTTGGGTGCAGTTCCTGTCAGTCGTTGTAAATGTATGTAATGCTCCTCCTTGCTACAGCTACAAGACCGATGTACTGGTGGTAGGCAGAGTTCTATGTACGTGTTGCAAAGAACTTGGTAACACATTTTGATTCTAAACAGTATCTTTAGCAATATACTAGTATATTAAAAATGTTTGTTCCCTGTCTTTATAAATAAGATTTCACCTCTTCTGTAAAGCTTGAGACTCATGCTTTTCCTGTCCTATGTGACTTCCTATACCCTCTCACCACATTTCTTCAACTTAAGACAGAGAGTGAGAGCATGTATTTTATAAGATGCTTCAGTGAAGTGATAAGCACTTTAGGTACAGTTAAAACATTTTGGCCACCTTGGGTGCTGATAGGCTGGGAGTTAATGCTGAACACAGGACCACGGGTAGGTATCTGCCTAGGGAGACTTACTGCCAAGCATCAACACCTGTCCCTGCCTGATGGCCAAATGCCCCATTCTGAACATTCTCATGATAGTTTCATCTACAAAGGTATCCACTGATTCATTTCCATGCTCCCAAACACTCTAACTTGAGACATGCTCTGATTTCTCAGGCCATCTTGTCTGAAAAAGACATGAATAGAAAAGCCCTCTGTAAGAATATGAAAAAGGGTTCTGTGTGCACCAGAACAGACTATCAAATAGCCTTTTTTATCAAACTGCTGAACTACAGTTCACCTACACAGCACAGTTAATGAGCCCCATTTTGCTTGTCAGCTTGCACTCAAGTGCACAGCAAAGAACAAGGGTAGAACTTCTCATTTCAGCAGCAATTTGCTTGGGTTAAACCGATGGTGAAGTTGCACTCAGCACAAAGATAGCACAAGCACGCAAGATCTAGCATTAGATCTGAAAGGAGGAGATGAAGATCTGGTCAGTGGAAGACGGGGCATCCCTAGACGTACAGTACTCTGTGCGTGTGCAGACTGGGGTTACAAGACCAGAACATCTAATAGACATTATCCAGAGCACCAGAGCTGGCTGGTTGGGTACCTGTGTATTCTGCTTTAAATCTTTCCTCACAGTTTTCATCACCCAGTGTCAAAAAACATGTGAGGGTGGGGGTGACTTAGAAAGGTGATGGATCTTGTCAGCTGGCTCAGTAGGCACAGAGATAATGCAATTTCCAGTGAGATTTTACAGGACCTGCAGCTCTCAGGAACTGTGTATTTTTGAGCATCAGCTACCAGTGCACTGTGATACCTGAAGCACCAAGGCCCTAAGCAGTTGTCCTAATTTGAAGCCATGTCCATCTGCCTGGGATTGCATGAGTAACATCTCCCACTCATGACAACAGTCTGGGCACAGCTGTTCATGCGATGTCCAGGGCCACTTTAAAACAGCCCTGCCAGCATTACAGCTATCTACCCACTGTGAAAAACAAGTGATTTTGTCATGGCAGGCACAACAGGCTGAGGGTATGTCAGTGCCCCAGCGTAAAGAGAAAGCAGCCAAACCCGTTTTAAACTAGCTAACTCACGTTGCCTTAGACACCTTAGTTGCAATAGCATGTTTAGGGTCGGCTGGTCTATCCCACTTGGACATTAGTGCTAAGATTGCAATGAGGAGGTTGCTCTCCTTATCCCAGCTGCTACCTGTCAAACACTTAGATGAATATCAACCAGAGGAAGAGAGAAGTTAAGCTAAGGGAAGAAGACCATAAACCTTTGGCAACATGAAAAGAGATCAGTAATAGGATGACCCCATAGCTACTTTTTAGCTTGAACTGTTTTATGGGGACTCTGAAAAATTTAGTTCACTTTAGAAAACTGGAAGATACAGCAGAGGTACTTTACCCGTGCTAGGTATGGATTTGTTTAAATGACTTCCAACTGAGCCTAAGTTACTTCAAACTGAGCCTAAATTATTTCTGATTCCAAGGCGGTCTGTAGCATATAGGTTGGTCAATATATTAGTTTAGTGGGCAGCACTAGCCGTGAGCCGAAGGGGCTCGTTGCATTCACGCTGATTGCCCTGGCCACAAAGAATGAGAGAGCCGGTGCAGCTGCTCAGGGGCTGCTCTTTCGGGGCGCTGCACAACACCACCATCAAGTGGTCTCTGCACCGCAATACAGTAGCATGGCAAGCCCTGCATCCCTTTCAGAATGGGAATAGTTTGCTGAGTTTTCCAAAGATACGAAAATCAAATATCTCTTCAACATCAGATGAGACTTCATCATGAGAAAGTGTTTGTGTTTAACAGCTCCTCTTCTATGACATGTTCCACAACCATTGGTCTTTCATCAAACATGCTAGTGAGCTTATTTCTCAGAATATTTGGAAAGAAAATAAACTACTTGTAATTAAACTAGCTTCACAGAAAACTTTATATTTGGTTTGCACATATTCGAATTAGACAGATGCTTTCTTAAATTATTGTTCTTTCTCATTTCCCGATTCTCTGTATCAAATTTCCATACTCAAAATTAAAGTTAAGCACATATAAATAAAGTGCAGATAATGCAGTCTCAAGGCATGGCAAACTGCATTTTCACTACTGACCCTTCCGTGATTTCCTGCAGAGAATTATGGCTTGAACATTTATCAAAGGTTTTTCTATAGAAGCCTATCCACTGGTGGCCTGTACAGAATTATCCTCTTGCTCTTCATGTTTCAAGAGGATTTGGATGCACCATTACTGCTGCTTAGTGTTGTGATTCTTGGTAGCTCCATTTTCCTTTTTACTTGGTCTCCTGTGATACTGCTTTCTTGCTCTTTGAAATGTATAGTACTCAGCAAAGTAATTCAGAACATTTCAGATCAATGTTAAATAAATTCCCAATAGCGTGCTGAATTGGAATACATGCTAATGTGACTCCCCTTTCCAAAACTTCCTAGCCTCTGTCTTTCCACGGGGGTAGAATGCTATAGACAGATCTATGTAGCAGTTTTGTTGGGCCACTTGAGAGTCAATATAGGTCAGTAGGAATCTAGGACTTGACATGGTCCTATATAGCCTAGATGTTTTCTTGGAAGTTAGCTGGAGTCTGTTACTTAGCAGCTCTCAGCAGATGGGAATGCTGCCACCATTTTCAGTGTAGATTACCTACTCCTGCTGATGTTTCACTAATTTGACCTTAATGTCCTGGTTTGAATCTGCAACACATGCTGAAAACAGATATATAGATTACTTAAATGTACATCTCTAAGCTTCTTCGTGAATTGCATCTCCTCCCTTCCCTCTAAGGTTCCTTATTGTGGTGGGTTGAGCCTGGCTGGAGGCCA
>NW_009592963.1:52478-60504 GCF_000690535.1 Cariama cristata | reverse complement strand
AGCCCATCGATCCAACCTGTCCAGATCCCTCTGTAGAGCCTTCCTACCCTCAAGCAGATCAACACTGCCACCCAGCTTAGTGTCATCTGCAAACTTACTGAGGGTGCACTCGATCCACTCATCGAGATCATTGACAAAGACATGTAACAGAACTGGCCCCAATACAGAGCCCTGGGGAACACCACTTGCGACCGGCCGCCAGCTGGATTTAACTCCATTCACCACCACTCTTTGGGCCCGGCCATACAGCCAGTTTTTTCCCCAGCTAAGAGTATGCCTGTCCAAGCCATGAACAGTGCTTCTCTACTTTCCCCACTGTACTGTAAAACATTGGAAACTGGCCACAGCCATAAATGGGATATTTTGTCCTGGGGGAATAATATTTTTTTTTAATATTTTTAGATTGGTTTATCTTGCTTGTCAAACCACCAGGTTTGAGGTCAGATCGGCAAGGACCATGGAATGGGTTTTGCGTTTCTCTGCAGCATGGGGTACATTCAACCTCCCGAGAACCTCACAGTTCAAGTTTCTTCCTATTGCAGGAATTCCTGCATTGGCAGTTCCTCTGACATCACGTATTTTTGGGTTGGTTTTCCCCCCACTTGGCACCTTATAATGTGTAGCTTTTAGTCCTTTATGTTACAAGCCTGTAATATTTTGTGATTGTGGCAGTATTTGGACTCTTTGGACTAATCAGATAGTACCTGTGTTCCTCTGATTGCAGAGAAACTGGGCTTGATGACCTCGATGAACCTGACAGCAATCTGCTCCATGAGACAATGGCTATTCAATTACACTTGAGATTTGGCTCTTATTCTGCTAGTGAAATAATTTGAGAACCTGGACCTGAAACAATCATTTGTGAATGCAGAAGACGATGGCATAGGCAGCAAATTTATCAGGCTGACCTCCTCCCTGTGCTAGCTTTTAAAGATCAGAAGGAGAGCAGAACCACACTGAAATGGTCCTGGCTGTATACCGCAATCCCCAAGCAGAGCTCAGAACAGAAGGGGTTGGTACCAGTGACCATACGTGGTTCCCCAAACTCCCTGCTACTAACTGAAATGAAGAAGAACTAGAATAGGATAGAAAACCTTGAGTGGCCGTTGGCAATTTGTATGATACAAGGACCTTAAGTGTAACCACTATAAATACTAATTTGCTCAAAATCAGATTAAGGAATCAGATATTCTTTAGCATTCCTCAAAGGGCAGAGCTGGGCACTGATTTCTCCAGCCAAAGGGAAGAACCGATAATCAGCAAAACGAGTGATTAATTTGTCTTTTTCACAAGCCTCACACTAAGTCAGTTCTGCTTGTTTTGTCACTCTTGCAGTGATGTCACACTAAATAACAATGCCTGATGCATAATTGAAGTCATTAGCTTGAAGTCAAGTTGTGTAACTTTTCAAAGAATTCTTGTACCTTAAAAACAGAAATTAATTTACAGAATAAAACAGTGAAAAAAGGGAAAAAGTTTTCCTGACAACAACTGGCAATATTTAGCAATGTCATCCGCAGAGACCCGAATTTTGCAGCCAGTCAATACTGAATATTAAAGCAACCTGGGAACTTCAAGATCCTGCAGTTCCTGTCTTCCACTACTGACGACAGCAGACAACAAAACAGAGCTGCAAATAACTCAGAAGTACGCATCGCAACACTGACTCCTTTCATAGCCTCACATCGCCTCCGGCTCCCACTTGTTAATGCGCTCACAGCAACCACGCTCTTCACAACACTGTCACAGGCAACTGCACTTCAACAAACCAGGTCTAAAAATACTTTAATAAAGCTAATTGACAAGATATTTATTAAATTATTTGCTCAGCATCATACTTGAAACCTCAGTCTGTAAACAGTAATCCTATTTACCAGCCCCAGAAGAGGTATCAAGACTTAAAGCCAAAAAACACAACGCCCTCTCTCACCTCTTCAGCAGACCATGCTGGTAGGGATTTTCTCAGAATTGTCTTGTCTGAAAATTCCCCCACAAGAGGATGTCATGTATGGAGATGGCAAGTGCTGCCACGCAGAGGTGCACGTGTGTGACGAAGACTCGTGCATCCCAGCCTCCCAGCACCGTGCCCACCACACAGCTGCTGTGGGTGGTCAGAGCTCCATCCCAAGCTCATTGAGATTTCTACTCAGACTCCCAATTCACAGCTCTTTGGATCAAGTCAGGAGCCCAGCCAAGGTCAAACTGAAAGCAAGCCACCACAAAGTCCTTCAGGTAGGTTGAGCCTGTGGTGTTTACTGCTTTATATAATGGATGGTAGAGTTTAAAGTGCACAAACTGAGGTCCTACAATGAGACTGTAGGCAGCAGTCCTCTCAACAGTTTGTCCAGCCTAGTGCAAAGACAGGAATATAGCGCTCTCCAAGAGAGATAAGTGCAAAATCACAAGTCTTACAAATAAAGACACTTCCAAAAACGATTACACTGGATGCATCTCCTTAGGAGGAAAAACCCTGCTGCTACTGCCAAGAACTTTGCTACAAACTGCAACGCCAAGTCTTGGCTCTTCTTCAAATTCTTGCCCTTTTCATCATAGCCAACTTTCCTTGTTAGCGCTTCTTTGGTGTAGCGCTCAGAGCAACACTGGCAGACAAAAGCCTCTTGCACCAGCCCACCAGAAGTTACCGTGTTCAATAGTCTATTTTCAAAGTGCTTCTCCTCCAGCTTCCACACAGGGGAAGGTTTATTTTCAAGGAGCTGTCATCTAAAGCCTGTCATATGATTCCTTTAAATTTGCCAGATTGAACAGTTCTGTAAACAGATGGATTAAGTGACATAGATTTTTAAAAATTTCAAATACTGCACTATAATTTACATACCTATTGCCATGGGAACACCTCAACAAAAACCCTTATTTTCTCAGAAAACTGGCATTTCTTCACCAGAGTCTAAAGGTATTCAGCATTTCTGAAAATGGGGTGCCCATTTTGGTGTCCAAACAGGGACTCATCTAATATACGGCCATGAAGTTTTATGTGCAATTCTGCTCTGAAAAGTGATTTTATATAAAGACAGCATCTTTGCAAATAATCAGATCTGTCCTTTGTGGAAATTCAAGGCAATATATCCCACTTGGAAAGTCTAAAATACTGTTTGCTCCTCCCAGAACATCAGACTATTTTACATTCTTATGTCTTAAATGGTTCTGGTAAGCCTCTGTAACCCCATCAGAGTACGTGAGTGCATGGAGAGCACAAATGGAAGATAACAAGGACATAATTTTGTACATTAAGCCAGTTTCAGAGGTGAAATATGAAAGAACCCAGCTTAACTGAAACATCCTAGTGCGTAGTCACAGGGTTGCCAGCATGAAACCAAAAGTAAAAACAAACCAAAACCCCAATATATTCAGCTCTAAGCTGCTGAGTGCAGAAGGGAAATCTCTAAGATTATACATATGACACCACAGTGTTATTTTTACAAGTCAACTTCCAGAATAGATCTACTTTATTGCTAGATGCTATATTCAGAGAGTAAAAGATGCTGTAAAGTACTAAACTCCCAAGTTCAGGATCTAGAACATACACATGAATAAATTCATTATTTTAAAATTTAAGTCCTTTAAATTTTAGGTAGGATTACTATTTGAAAATGACACTCAATATAAAAATTGTAACTGGGTATTATATTTAGGTGTTGTATAAAACATATAAAAATCCAGCTCCCTTGGGAATCAAGCTGTTTGCCAGCAGGATGTGTCAGGGTGCTGCATGCACCAACAGGCTCTGCAGCTGCCATTCCGCCTTCCAGGGGTTTTGCCTGCCCATACTCAAAAAAAGCAAATGTTTCAAAGACAGAACGTTCTTGCAAGTTTCATTAAAAAAAAAAAAAAAGAAAAAACCAAACACCCAAAACCCAAAAAACCAGCAGCTGGAGAGGAGAAACCCCTGTAGTGCATTTGCTAGGGAGGGTGCCATGGCAGGTCTGGCATCGTGCGATGGGCAGGATGCGCATCCCTGGAGTCTTGGCAGCACACACTGCCTCTAGCTTGGTGGGTGTCAACATACGGGCGAGAGGCAGCTGGGGTGAGTGTGATGGGAAAGGCAGATGAATTAGAAGGCAGGACAAAATTCATGGCAAACCAGGCTGCATGTGGAGTACATGTGAAACCTTCATCTGTGTTGTGACCACACAATAAAACATGACATAAACTGATAATTTAATTTTTGTGTCTGACTCAGCCAGGACATTGGAGTAGGTGTAGCAGCTAGTTTCCCTTTCTTGCTTTTATCATCTTCATTTGGCATAACGCTTTACTTTTTTTTTTCCCATTGTACAAGACAGTGATTAATTCACAGATTTACGCAGCATTTGATCCAAATCCACAGGTAAGTCAATGGGGTCTGCATTAGCAGTACAAAAGCCTTCACAAGGAATTTGTATTTATTTATTCTTAAATCATGTATGAAACTATTTCAACTCTTTATGAAATATGGAACTATCATACGTTCTTCTTCCCAAAATGTCTTGAATCCTAACTGCTTTACAGTGAACAATGGGTTATGCTAGCTTCAATTTCAATAGGTATGTCTGACTTTGCCTCTTCCTATATAGGTAAAGTCCAGAAGCTGCACACCAGCAACCACATAAATTGCAAAGTAAAGAGGGAAGCTAAAATTGTTCAGAGTTGGAAAAAGGTGAAAATAACAAAACCCAAAAAACCCAAAACATCACTACCACCAAAACCAGCCAACCAACCAAAACAAACAACAACAAAAACAAACAAACAAACAACAACCAAAAGGGAAAAGATCAAGAAAACAACTTGGAAAGGACAAAAAAGTTTCATGTGGAAAAGGGACTAGAATCTCAAGGACAGAAGAAAAGAAACAGGAGGCAGCTGAAAGGCAGCAGAACTCACTGTGCACAAATGCCTGAAACTGAGACAAAGGTACTCAGCCCTGGAAACAAAAGCACCTCTCCCTCCCCAAGTACCGGGAGCCCAAGACCTTCACCGAGCAGCCCAAATACTCCTGGTAAATGATCTCATTTTGAAAACCCACCTTCATCCCTGCCGCGGCTGCTGGCCCGCTGGGGTCCACAGCCTGGATATGGCAGGGCTTGCTCCCCCGCACCACAAAGCCCCAGCCCACCGCATCGCCAACGATCTGGCAAGAGAAAAGAGGGACATGATCACCTTCAAGTAGCTCCATGAAATTCAAGGGGATAACATCTAAATGGTTCAAGACATAACTTCAATATCTCTGTACTTCCAACACATAGTAAAGGACATTGTGTACAGGCTGCTATATCACTCATGGGAAAGGCTCTATCCAAATGATTCCTCTTGCTTTAAATGAACTTTTTTTGTTGAACTAGGAGGCTGTAAAAAGCAATGCTTCCAATGACTGGCTTCAAAAATGTCTTTACAGAAAGGCTTTCTCTAATGGTGAATATGAATCAAAATTTCTGTCCCACCATAGTCTAGAAAGACCTAACTAGAAAACTTCAATTTGGGTAGGTAAGCCACTCCTACAGAGCAAGTATTACCAGGAGCACAAAGTCTAGATGAGTTTGTATAATTCAAATGTTATTGGCTTTATGTAATTTTACACTCCATTTAAGTCAGCAGTACTACTTTGGCATAAAGACAGGATAAACAAGTGCAGAATCAGACCTGAAATGTGTGGAAGTACTGATAACGGAGTTTGGGATTTTAAAGTACAAACCTTAGCAAATGTAAATAAGCTCTGATTATCCCATCAGAAAATATCTGTTTGGATTACCTTATACATATAACATACAGAAAACAAAGAAAAATGCTGGAGACATACCGTAAAAGTTTTTCTTACGTATGGGGCTCCAGGCATCAAGAGCTCATCAGCAGTCACGGGTCTCTTTAATACTGTGGAGGTACATAAATGAATATTCAATATAAACATTCTTGTGGAGTTTCTCCTAATAAATAAGATACAGTGTTGGGATACAAAATCTTTTTGGTCCCACTCCCCATGCACTCTTCAGTTCTTGCACACTTGCTTGAAAGTAGTTAAAGAGGAAAAGACTGCAGAATAACTGAGTACAAATGGTGAGAACTTTGGAAAATCGGGGCATTTAGCCAACAGACTTTGTTGTCTGCAATCAAGATCCACTAAACACTACCACAAACATCAGAACTGGCTCTTCCTGGGTCCAGTGTGGAAACAAGCGACCAACCTTCCTGGCATGGAGCAGCTTTTCTTCCCACCTCGCTCTGCGCATGTTGGGTGCTCTCTGCTATTTCATCTGAGTCGGGTTTGAATCACAGAATTAAGCAACAAGAAAATTCTAGTTGGGTCAGGAATTATCCCAAGAGATTTCTCCAGTTGTAGGCACAGACATCGTAACTCCATCTTATCCAGGGACAGCCTGGGTAACCTATAGCTGGCTGTGATTTTACATGAAAGGAAATGTAAGTTTCTGCAGGTGATTCCCCATCACCTTGCTACGTAATAGGGTAAATTTCCTCTGAATAAAGTAAATTTAAAGTTCTGCCAAATCAAATCGATACCATTCCGTGTACCATTTTTATCTGTCTATAAATGCTTCACAATGCAGAGGACAACGTAAAGATATACATTGTTCACCCTATTTGCCTGCTTCACCTTTAAAATTATGGCTGGTTTTCTTTTAGTGATAAAGAATTTTGATGATGTCTGCCTTTTAAGTCACAGGTGGAAGATAAAATTTCCCACAGATGGTATTTGAAGACATTCTTGAGCTTCTTAATGACATTCATGGGAGCTGGGAGAATTCTAGTGTACAAACCAGTATGTATTTTTTTTACCTTCCCATGGATTTTGACAAACTGTCATTTAGCCAGCATTACATTTTGCAGAGCATGCCTGATCAATGTGAAAAAACTGAATGATTACACTCATTCGACAAGTCAGAATCAGATAAATCACCCACACAGGATTCCCTGGCATGCCTCCCTTCATTATACCTCCAGAAATTTTTTTTGTTTGATTATTGTTTTTTCACATGACTGGTCAAGTCATGACCCATTGGGGTTTTTAAAGTGTTTGCCTGCAAAAGAACTCGACAATAAAAGTACCTCTGCCTCGTGTTTATTAGCACACAGTTCAGTGACATGCTCTGGGTCTGGATAGCAGGAAACTATTTGTGAAAAAAAATCACTTTATAGTCCAGCAGAGGATTAAGAATTCCTCTGCAACATTTACATCTGACAGCCTTATGTTAACCTAAGTGAGACAATGTGTGGATCTGTACTTGTGCTATGGGAGAAAATACCCTACATTGCCAGTAATTGTATAATTCTTAAAAATAAGTTTGTTTATAAACGCATTGCTATCTTCTTTCAAATATGAGTCTGTTAAAGCCATTCAGAGTTTGAAAACTAGTCCTAAGGAAGAATTTCTTTTAAAAAATAAAGAATTTATGCAAGGGCTACATCAGCCTATCCTTTTTCTTTCAGTGTTGTGTAATCAGCTGCATGAAAATAAACCTGTTCTCACTACTCGTGGGTTGACACTTTGTATATAATCAGAACCATAAACGAACAGAATAGTCAGCATACTTCAGATAACACACACATTTATGGGCAGGGAATGAATGCTCTTTTATCTGTCCCAGAAAATTTTCCAGGATGTAATTAACAATGTGCTGGGGCCAAAGAGCTCCCCATACAAAATCTATCAGAGCATTTCTGGGAAGTATACATGAGAGAGATTCTGCCAAAACATGATACTGTGGCACTATTCATATAGAGGCAAACCCATCGCATATAGGGGTAAACTCATCGGAAGGTGGTGCCAAACACCCAACAGCAATGTCCTCCAAGGACGCAACGACCACCAGCACTGAGAGCGTTCCCCCAATCTGGACAGCAGGTCTGGTGTAGGGGGTTACGGCTTCTGGGCATGCAACCCTACTGAGTCCTTCAAATTATTTTAATTTAAAGCCTTATACTGAATTCCTAGCAGAGCCTAAGGAGAGGAAATGTGCTAAAAGGAGAGAGAAAGAAAATATCCCTGTAACTATGCCTCTCTTTCTGATGGCCACTCTGC